>NC_135824.1:1499087-1615931 GCF_964213995.1 Mustelus asterias
GAAAGAGGACCAATCAGGAGATTAATGGCAGTAACTGCGTCTGGTCCCTGCATCTTCTGTCCTCACCTCACACTCCAGTGGGAGAGATGAGTGGGAGAAAAGTTGTCTTTAGAGAGTCTCTAGAAGTTTCTCTCTGGTCAGTTTATCTCTCTCTTTCTGCATCCTTCCCTAAACATTGAGAGTTGCTGGTGTGCCTGTCTCCCACACACAGTCAATAACTCTCATTAAATTAAGACCTGATAGAAGTCTACAAGATTATGAGAGGCATGGACAGAGTGGATAGTCAGAAGCTTTTTCCCAGGATGGAAGAGTCAATTACTAGGGGGCATACGTTTAAGGTGCGAGGGGCAAGGTTTAAAGGAGATGTACAAGGCAGATTTTTTACACAGAGAGTAGTGGGTGCCTGGAACTCGTTGCCGGGGGAGGTAGTGGAAGCAGATACGGTAGTGACTTCTAAGGGGCATCTTGACAAGTACATGAATAGGATGGGAATGGAGGGATATGGTCCCCGGAAGGGTAGGGGGTTTTAGTTAAGCCAGCATGGTCAGCGCAGGCTTGGAGGGCCGAAGGGCCTGTTCCTGTGCTGTAATTTTCTTTGTTCTTTGTTCTAAATGTCCTGTGTATAAATTATCCAAGACACAAACTAACTCAATTGAAATAATGGTGGGATTCACTGCAACATAGACAACAGGAAATAAATGGGGACATTCCTGGACTAATAATCTAGAGATCAGGAGTTCAAATCTTACCACAATGGTTTCAGAAGTTTAATTCAGTTTATGTAAAATAAATCTCAAAATAAAGAACTAAATTCAATAAAAGTGACCATAAAATGTTCATATTGTCGGCAAAAAACCCACCTGGGTCACTAATGTCCTTTAGGGACGGAAACCTGCCGTCTTTACCCCCGTCTGGCCTACATGTGACACCAACCCTCCAACCACAACAACCGGGTACGACTCCAATCAGCTGAGAGTTTTTCCTGATTCCCATTAACTCCAATTTTGCTAGGGCTCCTTGATGCCACACCCGGTTGAATGCGGCCTTGATGCCAAGGGCTGTCACTCTCACCTCACCTCTGGAATTCAGCTCTTTCGCTCATGTTTGAACCAAGGCTGCAATGAGGTCAGGAGCTGAGTGACCCTGGCAAAACCCAAACTGGGCATCACTGAGCAGGTTATTGCTGAGCAGGTGCTGCTTGATAGCGCTGTCGATAACCCCTTCCATTACTTTACTGATGATCGAGAGGAGACTGATTGGGCGGTAATTGGCCGGGTTGGATTTGTCCTACTTTTTGTGTACAGGACATACCTGGGCAATTTTCCACATTGCTGGGTAGATGCCAGTGCTGTAGCTGTACTGGAACAGCTTGGCTAGGGGAGTGGCAAGTTCTGGAGCACAAGTCTTCAGTACTATTGCTGAAATGTTATCAGGGCCCATTGCCTTTGCAGTATCCAGTGCCTTCAGCTATTTCTTGCTATCACGTGGAGTGAATCGAATTGGCTGGAGACTGGCTTCTGAGGTGCTGGGGACCACTGGAGGAGGCCGAGATGGATCATCCACTCGATACTTCTGGCTCAAGATTACTGTGAATTCTTCAGTCTTATCTTTTGCACTGATGTGCTGGGCTCCTCCATCATTGAGGATGAGGATATTTGTGGAGCCTCCTCCAGTAAGTTGTTTAACTGTCCACTAACATTCACTACCATAGTCCTGTGTTGTAGCTTCACCAATGTTGACACTCATTTTTAGGTATGCCTGGTGTTGCTCCTGGCATGCCCTCCTGCACCTTGGCTGATCCCCTGACTTGGTGGTAATGGTAGAGTGGGGCAAATGCCAGGCCATGAGATTGCCCACAGTGTAAAGTTTATTTATTAGTCACAAGTAGGCTTACATTCACACTATAATGAAGTTACTGTGAAAATCCCCTAGTCACCACACTTTGGCACCTGTTGGGGTACACCGAGGGAGAATTTAGCATGGCCAATCCACCTAACCTGCACATCTTTGGACTGTAGGTGGAAACCGGAGCACTCAGAGGAAACCCACGCAGACACAGGGAGGACGTGCAAACTCCACACAGGCAGTGACCCAAGCCGGGAATCGAACCCCAGTCCCTGGAGCTGTGAGGTAGCAGTACCACCGGATGTCCAACTTTGAGTTGCTAGATCTGTTCAAAGTCTATTCCATTTAACATATTGTTACAGCCAAAGAACATAAGAACATAAGAAATAGGAGCAGGAGTAGGCCACCTAGCCCCTCGAGCCTGCCCCACCATTCAATAAGATCATGGCTGATCCGAAGTGGATCAGTTCCATTGGGGGATCCTCAATGTGAAGAGGGGACTTTGTCTCCACAAGGACTGTGTGGTGGTCACTCCTACCAATACTGCCATGGACAGCTGCATCTGCAACAAGTAGATTGGCAAGGATGAGATAAATAGGTCTTCCCTCTTGTTGGTTCCTTCACCACTTGCCACAGTCCCAGTCGAGCAACGATGTCCTTTAGGACCTGGCTAGCTCGACCTGTGGTGATATCACTGAGTCACTCTTGGTGATGGACATTGAAGCCCCCCACCCAGAGTACATTCTGTGCTCCTGCCACCCTCTGTGCTTCCTTCAAGTGTCATTCCACATGGAGGAATACTGATTCACCAGCTGTGGTGATCATCAGCAGGAGATTTCCTGTTTCATGTTTGACCTGATCCAGAGTCGATATATAGGATTCCCAGGGCAACTCCCTCCCGACTGTATACCACTGCACCCACCTCTGCTGGGTCTGTCCTGCCAATGGGACAGGACATATCCAGGGATGGTAATGGTGGTGTCTGGGGAGTTATCTGTAAGGTATGACTCCGTGAGAATGACTATGTCAGGCTGTTGCTTGACTAGTCTGTGAGACAGCTCTCCCAATTTTGGCACTAGCCCCCAGATGTTAGTAAGGAGGAGTTAGCCAGTTAGGCAGGGCTGGATTTGCCGTTGTCATTTCCGCTGCATAGGTCGATGGCGGGTGGTCTGTCTGGTTTCATTCCTTTTCGTAAGTTTCACAGTAGTTTCATTGAACTGTGTGTCTCACTTGGCCATTTCCGAGGGCAGTTAAGAGTCAACCACATTGCTGTGGTTCTGGAATCACATGTAGGCCAGACCAGGTAAGGACGGCAGATTTCCTTCCCTAAAGGACATTAGTGAACCAGATGGGTTTTATAAATGATAATAGTTTCACAATCACTATTATCGAGACTAGCTTTTTAATTGAGATTTATGAACTGAATTTACCAGATGCTGTTCTGGGATTCGAACTTGTGTCCCTTGGATTCTTAGCAATGCAGCGTTGCCTCCCCCAGACTCTTCAATATCGTTTGAAATGCCCATCCATCAAGGATAAGTGGGGGCTGGAAATAAACCAGCCTTGCTCCTGCCTCAGCAAAGGGATATCTCTGGGTTTGCAATGTGGGCTGTGCTTCACAACAGGGTCTGAAGAGTTTAATCCTTTCTTTGAATTTTAAAATGATCGTGAATCTTGAAAGGTTCATCGCAGGGTCTCTGATCTGTGTCTTCCACAATCTATCATTATCATATGTTACTGCACTAAATGAAGTGAGCTGGAAGCTGGCGTGAATCATGGTCTCTACAAATGGGCAGAGGGGATTTATGGGGATAGGAGGTGGGAGCTGAGAGTGTGAGGTATTAGTGTCAGCATCAGAACCAGAATTAAACAGCTGATCAATAACTAAACTCTCTCTCAGCCTGAACACTGGCCACACAAACCAAGTTTCAAATTCTCAGATAGCTTTCAATGGGATATGGGTGTCATTAGCAAGGCCATTTATTACCCATCCATAATTGCCCCTGGGAAGATTGGGGTGAGCTGCCTTCTTGAACCGCTGCAGCCAATGTGGTGTAGGTACACCCACAGTGCTGTTAGGGAGGAATCGTAACCTAATGATGATCTCATGCTTACGGGACAGGTATACTTACACGAGAATGGTTACTCGAAGTTTCGGTTTTCTCCTGCGAACGATCTCTCGCCAGTCTCGCCGCCTCTTTAACTTCCTGAAACTTCTCTGCAAACTGCAATATATTGAATTGGAGTTATGGGATTGAGTGATGTTCAGACAGTGACAGTGAGTTACAAGAAACTAAATCTTGCAAAGGCTTCAGAAAATCTCACAAGGAGGCCCAATAGGCCAGTCCCGGTCAGACACATCAACCCGTCAGTCGTCCGAGCCCATTTATACTGTCCCTGATAAACTGTAACTCGGAAATTCACAATCTTCAAAACATTGATTGATCACCTGACTCCTCTTTTCCAAAAACAATCTCAATTCCTCACAGTTAGAAATCCCATCTCTCTGCCGCTCTCCTTGGATCCTAGAGGGGGTAATAACAATTGCACCATCACAACTGCCCAGCACCTTGTGTGATGACACTGTGCTATGTTCAAGGAGGGATTGCTTTAAGAATCAGTGTTAAGAATGAGTGTTTCCCCTCACTCCCTCTTTCCCCCCTCACTCCCTCTTTCCCCCCTCACTCCCTCTTTCCCCCCTCACTCCCTCTTTCCCCCCTCACTCCCTCTTTCCCCCCTCACTCCCTCATTTCCCCCCTCACTCCCTCTTTCCCCCCTCACTCCCTCTTTCCCCCCTCACTCCCTCTTTCCCCCCTCACTCCCTCTTTCCCCCCTCACTCCCTCTTTCCCCCCTCACTCCCTCTTTCCCCCCTCACTCCCTCTTTCCCCCCTCACTCCCTCTTTCCCCCCTCACTCCCTCTTTCCCCCCTCACTCCCTCTTTCCCCCTTCACTCCCTCTTGTTCCCCACCCTCTCCGCCCCCCTCCCTGGGATTTACCTTTGTTAAGTGTTGTTCCGAGGAGAAGCCCAGTCCAAAGACGGTGTTTGCCCTGCTGTCTGCCCATTGGCCGAACTTCTGCGAGGTTTTTGTGAAGGTCATGTTTGGGGTGACAGTGCTGTTTATAATTACCTGGGAGATACACGTAGAGAAATCCTGTCAGCATTGCAAAAACCTCAAACACAACACCCTGTCGAGAATTCCTTCTCCTTTTCCACTCCTCCTTGTTCTATTTCTCTCCTTAATGCCAGGTTCCCATGCCCGGATTACCAGATTAATGGGCTCACTGGTTCCCAGGTTACTGGATTACTAGGTTACCCAGTTACTGAATTACCAGTGTCACTCTCAGTCATGCTTAACCTGTGTTGTATGGGCACAATGCCATCCGATTCTGTTGTGCATCACACTGACTTTCGTTCTGAGATCGATGAAGTTTCTGTGATCCAGTGGTTTTATTGATTAAGTATTGGGGAAAAGGTGCCACCATCTAACACAACACTTCCTCATCAAACCCTCTCCTTATTACTAACTCCAGTGACAGGCATCAGTGAATCAAAAACACCTTATACAGACACAGCAGAAACTCACAACACAGTAACAGATCAAATAGTGAGCCTCTCACTCTTCATCTGGGCTCTGCATTGAATATTACATCATTACGTCTATTAACATCCCCATCAATACTGAACAAGTCAAGAGGAAAGGGAGAGATCACAGGCAAACTACAGGGACAGTAACCTGACGTAATGAAACTTCTTAAAGTCCAACAGGTTTATTTGGAATCACAGGCTTTCGGAGCGCTGCTCAGGTCACCTGATGAAGGGGCAGCGCTCCGAAGGCTTGTGATTCCAAATAAACCGTTGGACTTTAACCTGGTGTTGTGAGACTACTTACTGTTCCCACCCCAGTCCAATGCCGGCAACTCCACATCAAAAATACAGGGAACGAGAGAATGAGAGACAGGGAGGAAGAGAGAGAAGGAGAGAGAGAAGGAGAGAGAAAGATGAGAGAACAGAGACAGGGACAGAGGGAGGCAGGGAGAGAAACACTATTTATATAGCACCTTTTAAGATAATTCAAAGTACTTCATGGCCAATTAATTTTTTGAAGCGTAGTCGCTTTTAAAATGTAGCAACTAATTTGTGCACAGCAAGATTCCGCAAATAGCGATTGAGATAAGTGCCTAGATGATGTGTATTAATGATGTTGACTAAGGGAAGGACAGTGACAGGGGCACTGGATGGGTAAGCAGGAAATTAATCAGAGAGACACTGGTGACAGTGTTGGAATTGCAGAGTGATAACCACGCTCACTCTCGCAGGAACTGATACACAACACAATCATTTTCTTTGTCTTTTCTCTACCTTGAGGTCCGGGCAATGGAAGGGGAAATATTCTGCTGGTATCTATCTGCACCAGTCTGTTCAGTGAAAGGCTGCTAGATCCAGCTCAATGGGTTTGAGAGCTAAAAGCAGAACTCGAGACAGTGAAATGATGATATTGTTCTGCCGGGAGAACTGGGATTCTCGGCGCCCATTCAAACTCCAAACAGAACAATTCACACCAGACAAATGCATCTTAAAACAGCCTCTGATTTCCCTTTTCTAAAACCTGCAATCTCACGCCTGCTCCCTCCTCACTGACTCTCAAACACATCCCTCACAGGCTGAAAACAATAGTCACCAAATTTCAAGATTACTTCACTGGATTTAAAATATTTTGGGATGTCCTGAGGATGTGAAAAGTGCCATATAAATGTAACCTTTTCTTTGTTATCAGCAACACAAGGAACATTTCCCTAAAACTGCTCCACCTCCCCCCCCCCCCCCCCCCACCCCCACTCAGCCCTTCATTGTCATCATCACAGTGTTGGCACTATGCTGTGATTGGCTACTTTGAGAAGACATCTTCCTGAACATTACAGGAGTTATCTTCAGCTGTCACAGCCCTGAGAAAACTCAGCAACTGAATGTGAGACATGGAAGAAGGATTATCAAAAACTCTGACATTCTGGACAGCCTGAAGTGAAATAATTTTCATTAAATTACTATATGCAGCAGTAGTTGCACAGGCAAATAAACTGGCCAATTTATACTGTGGGGGATACCAACTGGGGAATAACTGCTGGGGATACCTGTGGGTGATATCTGCAGGGATACCAACAGAGGAATAACTGCAGGGGATACCTGCGGGTGATACCTGCTGGGGATACCAGCGGGGGATACATGCAGGGAATAACTGCAGGGGATAACTGTGAGGGATGCCTGCGGGGCATACGTGTGGAGAACCAAGATACAGTCTCAACAATGAGAGAGAAGAATCACAGCAGAGGTTCCTCCCTGGCTCAGGGACAGAGTGGAATTGGGAGTGGTTCAAAAGGAGACAATTCACCCCCACATTCTCAGAACCACTGAGAACTTGCTACTAAAAAATGGAAGGATGAGGAGTCCTGAAAGTATCTGAGGATATGTTTTCATATTCAGTATGAGGGATATGTTGTTTAATATTCAGTGTGTGGGGGGATATGTTGTTTTATATTCAGTGTGGAGGGGGATAATGTTGTTTTATATTCAGTGTGGAGGGGGATATGTTGTTTTATATTCAGTGTGGGGGGGATATGTTGTTTTATATTCAGTGTGGGGGGGATATGTTGTTTTATATTCAGTGTGTTGGGGGATATGTTGTTTATATTCAGAGTGTGGGGGATATGTTGTTTTATATTCAATGTGTGGGGGATATGTTGTTTTACATTCAGTGTGTGGAGGATATGTTGTTTTATATTCAGTGTTGGGGGGATATGTGTTTTATATTCAGTGTTGGGGGGATATGTTGTTTTATATTCAGTGTGGGGGGATATGTTGTTTTTATTCAGTGTGGAGGGGGATATGTTGTTTTATATTCAGTGTGGAGGGGGATATGTTGTTTTATATTCAGTGTGTTGGGGATATGTTGTTTTATATTCAGTGTGTGGGGATATGTTGTTTTATATTCAGTGTGTGGGGGATATGTTGTTTTATATTCAGTGTAGGGGGATATGTTGTTTTATATTCAATGTGTGGGGGATATGTGTTTATATTCAGTGTGTGGGGGGATATGTTGTTTATATTCAGCGTGAGGGGGATATGTTGTTTTATATTCAGTGTGTGGGGGGATATGTTGTTTATATTCAGTGTGTGGGGGGGATATGTTGTTTATATTCAGCGTGAGGGGGATATGTTGTTTTATATTCAGTGTGTTGGGGATATGTTGTTTTATATTCAGTGTGTGGGGGATATGTTGTTTTATATTGTGTGTGTGGGGGATATGTGGTTTTATATTCAGTGTGGTGAGGATATGTTGTTTTATATTCCGTGTGTGGGGGATATGTTGTTTATATTCAGTGTGTGGGGGATATGTTGTTTTATATTCAGTGTGGTGAGGATATGTTGTTTTATATTCCGTGTGTGGGGGATATGTTGTTTATATTCAGTGTGGGGAGGATATGTTGTTTTATATTCCGTGTGTGGGGGATATGCTGTTTTATATTTACCACTGTGTGAAACTGGTATATGCTCAGTGTATTATTGTGTTAACTCCACGAAGTCTGTTCCTGTGACGAAACACAGCCTGGGGACAGTCAGAGAGCAATTACTGCACCAGGGTGTGTAGAGTACACAATAGATATAGATGAAAGCAGATGTTTGGTTAATTTTTAATTCCTCCATCCCGAAGCTGCGGTCCAACTCTTCGTCAATGATTTTTGGTTAGGTACTGGATCGAGTCTCTGTCACTGCATTCTGAGCATCTCCTGGCCCCAGTCCTGAATATATCTTTCCCGGGATTAACCTTTGCCCCCTGATCCCCATCATAGTTCAGTTTGCATTGACCTGTTCAATCCCACCAACTCATACAAGCTTGTAAAAATTCCCTCTCACTCAGATTTGAAAGCTGTAAAACCACATTTGGGAACAGATACTGGATTAACAAAAATAATTTGATGAGAAACCTATGACTTATTTATTGGTTCAGCTGAGGACGCAGATTAAACATGACAGTAAGGTGTTTACTCAGGGAGAGATCTGCCTGGGAAATTCACCAACACAACATTCCAGCTCAACTCTGACTATCCAAACTCCAAGATTCAGACAGGCTAGCTCACCCTTTAACAAACCAGGAGAATTTAATGATAATTTTCTCATCCTACCGGCCTGGTGACCACACCCAGAACTGATTGGACTAATTGCTGTCTCCCTCCCCCACTCCTAAACTGGGGGCTCCTGCGAACCTCTAAACTCTCCTGATATTGGCAGGGAGTCTCAGTGAGCTGTCGCACTCCAGACTGCTGTATTTCTGTGCAGACCCTGTCCTGTGATGCCCTTATTTAAATCGCACACAAATTCACCAGGATTCCACAGTTTAAAATATTTTTAGCTTACAGGTTTTACACTCCTGAGTTTGGATATAATGTGATGTAACCATGGCAACCCAACAAGAATGAAATTATTCCCGTGCAGCCAGTCTTGGCGGAGTTAATCTGGAGATAATAATCCAAACTCACAAGCTGGTGATTGGGACAGAAACTGACTGAGGTTCACAGGGTTCGGAACAGCTCTGCTGCTTTCACCCAAACTGTCCCATTATTAAACTGGAGCAAAACAGCAGGTCTCAGCATTGCCCTTCCTGCCTGCAGCTCCCAGCTCCCCCTCTCCAACCCCCTCGCCTCCTGCCCCCCCCTCGCCCTCACCTGCCCCCCACTCGCCCTCACCTGCCCCCCCTCGCCCTCACCTGCCCCCCCTCGCCCTCACCTGCCCCCCTCGCCCTCACCTGCCCCCCCTCGCCCTCTCCACCCCCCTCGCCCCTCGCCCTCTCCACGTCCTCGCCCTCCCCACCCCCTCCCCCTCCCCACCCCCTCCCCCTCCCCACCCCATCCCCCTCCCCACCCCATCCCCCTCCCCACCTCCCTCACAACACCCTCGCCCTCCCCCTCTCCCTCTCCACCCCCTCCCCCATCCCCTCCCCCTCCACCCCATCCCCCCCCCTTCCCTCTCCACCCCCTCCGCTTCCCCACCCCCTCCCCACCCCTCTCCACCCCCTCCCCCTCCTCTCCACCCCCTCTCCCTCCCCCTCCCCACCCCCTCGCCCTCCCCACCCCCTCCCCACCCCCTCGCCCTCCCCCTCCCACTCGCCCTCCCCCTCCCCACCCCCTCGCCCTCCCCACCCCCTCGCCCTCCCCCTCGCCCTCGCCCTCCCCCTCGCCCTCCCCCTCGCCCTCGCCCTCCCCCTCCCCGCCCCCTCGCCCTCCCCGCCCCCTCGCCCTCCCCGCCCCCTCGCCCTCCCCGCCCCCTCGCCCTCCCCACCCCCTCGCCACCCCCTCGACCGCCCCCTCTCCACCCCCCTCTCCACCCCCTCGCCCCTCCCCCTCCCCACCCCTCGCCGTCCCCCTCTCCACCCCCTCGCCCTCCCCCTCCCACCCCCTCGCCCTCCCCCTCCCCACCCCCTCGCCCTCCCCCTCCCCACCCCCCTCGCCCTCCCCCCTCCTCCCCGTCTCCACCCCCTCGCCCTCCCCCTCTCCACCCCCTCTCCCGCCCCTCGCCCTCCCCCTCTCCCGCCCCCTCGCCCTCCCCCTCTCCCTCCCCCTCGCCCTCCCCCTCTCCCGCCCCCTCGCCCTCCCCTCGCCCGCCCCCTCGCCTGCCCCTCGCCCGCCCCCTCGCCCTCCCCTCGCCCGCCCCCTCGCCCTCCCCTCGCCCGCCCCCTCGCCCGCCCCCTCTCCACCCCCTCGCCCGCCCCCTCTCCACCCCCTCGCCCGCCCCCTCTCCACCCCCTCGCCCGCCCCCTCTCCACCCCCTCGCCCGCCCCCTCTCCACCCCTCGCCCGCCCCCTCTCCACCCCCTCGCCCGCCCCCTCTCCACCCCTCGCCCGCCCCTCTCCACCCCCTCGCCCGCCCCCTCTCCACCCCCTCGCCCGCCCCCTCTCCACCCCCTCGCCCGCCCCCTCTCCACCCCCTCGCCCTCCCCCTCCCCACCCCCTCGCCCTCCCCACCCCCTCGCCCTCCCCCTCCCCCTCCCCACCCCTCGCCCCTCCCCACCCCCTCGCCCTCCCCCTCCCCCTCCCCCTCGCCCTCCCCCTCCCCACCCCCTCGCCCTCCCCCTCCCCACCCCCTCGCCCTCCCCCTCCCCACCCCCTCGCCCTCCCCCCTCGCCCGCCCCCTCTCCACCCCCTCGCCCGCCCCCTCCCCCTCTCCCACCCCCTCGCCTCCCCTCCCCCCCACCCCCTCGCCCTCCCCCTCCCCACCCCCTCGCCCTCCCCCTCCCCACCCCCTCGCCCTCCCCCTCCCCACCCCCTCGCCCTCCCCCCCTCCCCACCCCCTCGCCCTCCCCCTCCCCACCCCCTCGCCCTCCCCCTCCCCACCCCCTCGCCCTCCCCCTCCCCACCCCCTCGCCCTCCCCCTCTCCACCCCCTCGCCCTCCCCCTCTCCACCCCCTCGCCTCCCCCTCTCCACCCCCTCGCCCTCCCCCTCTCCACCCCCTCGCCCTCCCCCTCTCCACCCCCTCGCCCTCCCCCTCTCCACCCCCTCGCCCTCCCCCCTCTCCACCCCCTCGCCCTCCCCCTCTCCACCCCCTCGCCCTCCCCCTCTCCACCCCCTCGCCCTCCCTCCTCTCCACCCCCTCGCCCTCCCCCTCTCCACCCCCTCGCCCTCCCCCTCTCCACCCCCTCGCCCTCCCCCTCTCCACCCCCTCGCCCTCCCCCCTCTCCACCCCCTCGCCCTCCCCCTCTCCACCCCCTCGCCCTCCCCCTCTCCACCCCCTCGCCCTCCCCCTCTCCACCCCCTCGCCCTCCCCCTCTCCACCCCCTCGCCCTCCCCCTCTCCACCCCCTCGCCCTCCCCCTCTCCACCCCCTCGCCCTCCCCCTCGCCCTCCCCCTCT
The DNA here is from genome assembly GCF_964213995.1 of Mustelus asterias. Taxonomy (NCBI): domain Eukaryota; kingdom Metazoa; phylum Chordata; class Chondrichthyes; order Carcharhiniformes; family Triakidae; genus Mustelus; species Mustelus asterias. Next base: position 1,510,833 of record NC_135824.1, read on the forward strand.
CCACCCCCTCGCCCTCCCCCTCTCCACCCCCTCTCCACCCCCTCGCCCTCCCCCTCTCCTCCCCCTCTCCACCCCCTCGCCCTCCCCCTCTCCACCCCCTCGCCCTCCCCCTCTCCACCCCCTCGCCCTCCCCCTCTCCACCCCCTCGCCCTCCCCTCTCCACCCCCTCGCCCTCCCCCTCTCCACCCCCTCGCCCTCCCCCTCTCCACCCCCTCGCCCTCCCCCTCTCCACCCCCTCGCCCTCCCCCTCTCCACCCCCTCGCCCTCCCCCTCTCCACCCCCTCGCCCTCCCCCTCTCCACCCCCTCGCCCTCCCCTCGCCCTCCCCTCGCCTTCCCCCTCTCCACCCCCTCTCCACCCCCTCGCCCTCCCCCTCTCCACCCCCTCGCCCTCCCCCTCTCCACCCCCTCGCCCTCCCCTCCCCACCCCTCGCCCTCCCCTCCCCACCCCCTCGCCCTCCCCTCCCCACCCCCTCCCCTCCCCACCCCCTCCCCTCCCCACCCCCTCCCCTCCCCACCCCCTCCCCACCCCCTCCCCTCCCCACCCCCTCCCCACCCCCTCCCCACCCCCTCCCCTCCCCCACCCCCTCCCCTCGCCCTCCCCTCCCCACCCCCTCGCCCTCCCCTCCCCACCCCCTCGCCTCCCCTCCCCACCCCCTCGCCCTCCCCCCCTCGCCCTCCCCCCCTCGCCCTCCCCCCCTCGCCCTCCCCCCCCCTTCGCCCTCCCCACCTCCACCCCCTCACCCTCCCCCTCCCCACCTCCTCCCCCTCCCCACCTCCTCCCCACCCCCTCCCCACCCCACCACCCCCTCCCCACCCCACCACCCCCTCCCTCCACCCCCCCCTCCACCCCCCCCTCCACCCCCCCCCTCTCCACCCCCCCCCTCTCCACCCCCCCTCTCCACCCCCCCCCCCCCCCTCCACCCCCCCCCCCTCTCCACCCCCCCCCTCTCCACCCCCCCCTCTCCACCCCCCCCCCTCTCCACCCCCCCCCCTCTCCACCCCCCCCCCTCTTCCACCCCCCCCCCCTCTCCACCCCCCCCCTCTCCACCCCCCCCCCTTCTCCATCCCCCCTGCACCCCTCGCCCTCTCCACCCCTCGCCCTCTCCATCCCCTGGAGGCAGGAATTTTCCAAACCCGGAGAGAGGAGGAACTTCCTGCTCATTGCACTTGGAGCTGGGATCAGGGAATGGAGGCCAGGAGTTGGGAGCAGGATCTGGAATCACCAGCCAGCATTCCGAGTGGGATTGTCTGGCCGCCTCCCACAGTGTTTTCCGGTACCAGAGGCAGCTCGCCATTGGCCACTGACAGGATCTTCCGCTCCCACCGATGTGTCCGGCGTTTTGCCAACATTGCCCATTCGCCACTGGGGAATCTGTTGCTGGGGTCACCTTCGGAGGCACAGAAAGATCCCACCGGCAGGATGGAATTTCTGGCCCAATGTCTTCCTGTGAAACCAATGACCAAACAGAGAGAAACTGGCAGAAACTGGAGTCGGAAAGATTCAACATCAACTTCTCAAAGGCAATTAGGAACAGGGAAGGAAGTGTAATCTGGCAGCGACCTCCTCATCCCCGGAACAAACAAAATTAACAGGATAGCATAGTGGAGGGCGATACGGTGGCACAGTGATTAGCACTCCTGCCTCACAGCACCAGGGACCCGGGTTCAATTCTGGCCTCGGGTCACTGTCTGTGTGGAGTCTGCACGTTCTCCCCGTGTCTGCGTGGGTTTTCCTCCGGGTGCTCCGGTTTCCTCCCACAGTCCAAAGATGTGCGGGTTAGGTGGATTGGCCATGCTAAATTACCCCTTAGTGTCAGGGGGACTAGCTAGGGTAAATGCATGGGGGTTGTGGGATGGGGCCTGGGTGGGATTGTTGTCAGTGTAGACTCGATGAGCTGAATGACCTCCTTCTGCACTGTAGGGAATTCTATGAAAATTGTGGGTTTGACAGGATCAGGGGTTATGGGTCAGTGGGGTCAGAGGGCCGGGGTCATGGGGCCAGGGTCATGGGGCCGGGGTCATTGGGTGTGGACAGGAACTGAGAGGGAGCTGAAAGAGAGTCAGTGTCAGTAGGAAAGCCACAATTTAATGTTCTAATTTTAGCAGCAACTGATTTTATCTCCGTAAAGATCCTGCAGTTTGATCATTTTTACCCCACTCCAGCAGTCTGTGTAACAGTGCGTATGAGAGCAAACTCCCTTGTTGCTGCGTTACCAGATGGGTGACACAGTGGTTAGCATTGCTGCCTCACAGCGCCAGGGACCCGGGTTCGATTCCCGGTTTCACTGTCTGTGTGGAGGTTGCACGTTCTCCCTGTGTCCGCGTGGGTTTCCTCCCACAGTCTGAAAGACCTGCTAGTTAGGGTGCATTGACCCCAATAGGCACCGGGATGTGGTGACATGGGGAATTTCAGAGTAACTCCATTGCCCCCGCCCCCACTTGGGGTCACACTCGCTTCCACCATCGGTTCCCATCCCCCTGCTACATTAGTTTAAACCCTCCCCAACAGCACGAGCAAACACTCCCCTCGGACCATTGGTTCCAGTCATAGAATCATAGAACCCCTACAGTGCAGGAGGAGACCATTCAGCCCATTGAGACTGCACTGACAACATTCCCACCCAGGCCCTATCCCCGTAACCCCACATATTTACCCCGCCAATCCCTCTAACTTCCGCATCCTGGGACACTAAGGGGCAATTTAGCACGGCCAATCAACCTAACCCGCACATCTTTGAACTGTGGGAGGAAACCGGAGCACCCGGAGGAAACCCACGCAGACACGGGCGAAAGTGCAAACTTCACACAGACAGTGACCGAAGCCAGGAATTGAACCCAGGTTCCTGGAGCTGTGAGGCAACAGTGCTAATCACTGTGCTACCGTGCCGCCCCAGGTGCAAACCATCCGATTTGTACTGGTCCCACCTCCCCCAGAACCGTTCCAATGTCCCTGGAATTTGAATCCCTCCCTCTTGCACCATCCTTCAAGCCACATATTCATCTTAGCAATCCTGAAATTACTACCTTTGAGGTCCTACTTTTTAGTTTAACTCCTAACTCCCTAAATTCAGCTTGTAGGACCTCGTCCCATTTTTTACCTAGATCGTTGGTGCCTATATGCACCATGACAGCTGGCTGTTCACCCTCCCCCTCCAGAATGTCCTGCAGCCGCTCCGAGACATCCTTGACCCTTGCACCTGGGAGACAACATACCATCCTGGAGTCTCGTTTGCGTCCGCAGAAATGCCCGTCTCTTCCCCTTACAATTGAGTCCCCTATCACTATCGCTCTGCCACTCTTTAGCCTGCCCTCCTGTGTAGAGGAACCAGCCATGGTGCCATGAACCTGGCTGCTGCCACCTTCCCCTGGTGAGCCATCTCCCCCAACAGTATCCAAAACGGTGTATCTGTTTTGGAAGGAGATGACTGCAGGGGACCCCTGCACTGCCTTCCTACTCTTCCTCTGTCTGGTGGTCACCCATTCCCTATGTCCCTCAGTAATTTTTATCTGCGCTGTGACCAACTCACTGAACGTGCAATCCACGACTTCCTCAGCATCGTGGATGCTCCGAAGTGACTCCATCCACAGCTCCAGAGCCGTCAAGCTGCAGTTGGACACACTTCCTGCGTGTGAAGGAGCCAGGGACACGGGAAGGGTCCCTGAATTCCCACATTGCACTAGAGGAGCATGACACGGAACTGGGATCTCCTGCCATGACTTCACTCTTAAGTTAACTTACAACAACAACAACAACAACAACTGCAATGCCAAGAGGGAAAAAAAAAGAAAAACTACTTACCAGTCACCAGCCAATCACTTACCTGCTGGCTGTGACGGCACAATTCGATTTCTTTTTCCCTCTCACCATCCAGGACAAAGCTTCACTGCTACCCTTCCACAAAGTCACTCCCTCCAGCCCCGGTGAACAGTAACAGCTGTGCGCACCATCTACAAAATGCAACCACTCACCAAGGCTTCTTAGGCAGCACCTTCCAAACCCATGACCACTACCGTCTAGGACAAGAGCAGCAAATACCTGGGAACACCACCACCTGCAAGTTCCCCTCCAAGTCACTCACCATCCTGGCTTGGAAATATATTGCCGTCCTTTCACTGTCACTGGGTCAAAATCCTAGAACTCCCTCCCTAACAGCACTGTGGGTGTACCTACGCCTCAGGGACTGCAGTGATTCAAGAAGGCAGCTCACCACCACCATCTCAAGGGCAACTAGGGATGGGCAATAAATGTTGGCCCAGCCAACGACACCCACATCTTGTGAAAAGAATGAGAGAGGTTTCAGTTTGTTAGCTGATGGTTCTGCTCTATAACATTCACCCAGTCTCTCTCACCCGGTACTCAGATCCCAGACTCCAAACAACTGCTGATGGAGATGCGATTGCCTGGCAACGTCCATTCAATAACCCCTCACTATGGCCAGTGCCTGCCCCTCACTGCAGGCAGCGCCGCAAGCAGCCCTCACTCCATCCCCTGCCACCCCGCCCCACACAGCCCCGCCCCCCCGCCCCAGACAGTGCCCATCCCCTCACCGCAAGCAGCCACACCCCCCAGCGCCGCAGGCAGCCTCCGCCCTGCCACCCACCCCCCTGCCCCTTGCAGCCCCCTCCCCCCGCCGCAGAAAGCGCCCGCCCGGCTCCCACCGCAGACAGCGCCCGGCTCCCACCGCAGTCCTTACCTTGGCTCCATCCACACTGATGATCCGGTAACTGTTCCTGGTCCCATCGTAGAAATAGGAGACGGTGAGAGCCTGCTTTCCTGCTGGGACCCAGTTCTTCTTGGTGGCAGGGTCAATCTGGAAGACATGTGCTCTGCTGGTGAAGATTGGCTGTTCTCTGGAATGAAGGAGAGGGAGAGAAGCAGCCATTGAGTTAACGCTGATCGAGATGCTGCAGAATGGGAGAGATTATTGAGCATAGTTCACATCATCAGCCTTTCCCTGGGGATTCTGGTCAGTTTGTTCCAAGATTCAGAATAGCTGTGCTATCCAACTCAGCATTTAGCTGCAACCCTACACTATCTGCACCATGTGACTGAGACATGACCTCCGAGTCAGCCCCGGTCCCTTAAGTGCTCTCATTACCCATCGCTCCAGCGCAACCTGACACCAACTGCCCAGTTCAGCCTCTGAAAGTGGCCCAGAGTTAGACCGAGTCAAACAGGACCCCCACTGGACATGCTGTGACTCATCAACCTCACACAAACACAACACTTGCTGCTTCCAGCTACTGTTTATCCAGCTCTCCTAATCACAAGTGAATTATTCAGATAACCAGACAGATTATTTTCAATCTGTATTACATTAAATATTAATACAGCAGGAATTGAGAGAGAGAGAGAGACAGGCAGAGAGAGCGGGAGACGGGCAGAGAGAACGGGAGACGGGCAGAGAGAGGCATTAGTCCACAAGATATAAGATATAGGAGCAGAATTAGGCCATTCGGCCCATCGAGTCCGATCCACAATTCGATATGCTCCTCATCCCAATTTTCTTGCCTTCTCCCCATAACCCTTCAACCCATTACCAGGCGGCACGGTAGCACAGTGGTTGGCACTGCTGCTTCACAGCTCCAGGGACCCGGGTTCGAGTCCCGGCTTGGGTCACTGTCTGTGTGGAGTCTGCACGTTCTCCCCGTGTCTGCGTGGGTTTCCACCGGGTGCTCCGGTTTCCTCCCACAGTCCAAAGCTGTGCGGGTTAGGTTGATTGGCCATGCTAAAATTGCCTTAGTATCCTGAGATGCGTAGGTTAAAGGGATTAGTGGGTAAATATGTAGGGATAAGGGGGTAGGGCCTAGGTGGGATTGTGGTTGGTGCAGACTCGATTGGCCGAATGGCCTCTTTCTGTACTGTAGGGTTTCTATGATTCTATAATTAAAAATCTGTCTAACTCCTCCTTTAAATTTACTCACTGTCCCAGCATCCACCGCACTTTGGGGTAGCGAATTCCACAGATTCACAACCCTTTGGGAGAAGTATTTTCTCCTCAACTCTGTTTTAAATTTGCTGCCCCTTATCCTAAGACTATGACCTCTCGTCCTAGAATGCCCCACAAGAAGAAGCGTCCGCCCCACGTCTACTTTATCCGTACCTTTTATCACCTTGAATACCTCAATTTGATCTCCCGTCATTCTTCTAAATTCCAGAGAGTATCGGCCTAAACTGTTCAATCTCTCTTCATACGACAAACCCCTCATCTCTGGAATCAATCCAGTGAACCTCCTCTGAACTGCCTCCAATGTCACTACATCTTTCCTCAAATAAGGAGACCAAAACTGCACAATACTCCAGGTACGGCCTCACCAATGCCTTGTATAGTTGCAACAATACTTCCTTACCTTTGTACTCTATTCCTTTAGCGATAAATGTTAACATTCCATTCACTTTCTTTATTATCTGCTGTACCTGCATGCCAGTTTTCTGTGACTCATGAACGAGGACACCCAGATCCCTCTGCACTGGAACTCCCCGAAGTCTCTCTCCATTTAGATAATAAGTTGTTTTCCCATTTTTCCAACCAAAATGCATGACCTCATATTTATCCACTGTTAAACTCCATCTGCCACATTTTGGTCCACTCTCCTAACCTATCTATATTCATTTGTAAGGTTCTTGTTTCCTCATTGCAACTTATTGTCCTGCCTATTTTTGTGTCATTTGCAGATTTGGCTATAGAGCCTTCTATCCCTGTATCCAAGTCATTAACATCGATTGCAAATAGCTGGGGCTCAAGGAGAGAGAGAGAGAAAACCCATTCATCCCAACTCTGTCACCTATCCAAGCTAATAAATTAGCACTAATCCCATGTGACCAAACTTGTGAATTAACCTTGTGTGGCACCTTATCAAATGGCTTCTGGAAGTCCAGATATACTACATCTACTGGATCCCCATTATTCACTTTGCTTGTTACATCCTCAAAGAACTCTAGCAAATTAGTCAAACATGAATTGCCTTTCATAAAACCATGCTGACTCTGATGGATAGCGTTTTGAATTTCCAAATGTCCTGATATTGCTTCTTTGATAATTGATTCTAACAATTTCCCAACAACAGATGTTAAACTAACTGCTCTGTAATTTCCCACATTTTGCCTCCCTCCCTTTTTGAATAAGGGCGTTACATCAGCATTTTTCCAATCCACTGGAACCTTTCCTGTGTCCAGGGAATTTTGGAAAATTATAACCAATGGATCCACTATGTCTGCCACCACTTCCTTTAATACTCGAGGATGTAGGCCATCAAGCCCGGGGGACTTGTCTGCCCTCAATCCCAATAATTTGCTGAGTACCTTTTCCCTATCGATGTTGATTGTTCTAAGCTCTACGCTTTCTATTAACCTCTGACTTGCCCGTTCCTATAGGAATGGTACTAGTGTCCTCCACCGTGAAAACTGAGGCCAAGTATTGATGCTCTATATGGCATGCACTGGGAGATTGAGTGGGTTCCAGTGAGTAGCTGCTTCCTGGCTAATTTTTCCCCATTGAGGGGGTCTCTGGGAATCTGTCTTCCTGGATACAAATCCAGGGTCTGTGGCTGAGGCAAAAATATGTGACCATTGAAATTTGGATAAGATGGACAAAGTAGCCTGGATTACCAGGATGTGGTCAGGAGAGCTGGTAAATGTGATTGGGACAATTTGCCCATGTGGAGAATCAATTTTGACACTGACGAATGGGCCGAATGGCCTTTGTCCCTGCTGTAATTTCCAATCCAATCTTAACCTGAGAAAATGAGAGGATTGAGTAGAGGGTGAAAGAGCACAAACTGAGAGAAAAATGAACATGAGCTGCACTGTGAAAGTCCCGAATTATAACTGACATTATTCCCCTGACCTGAGAGAGCAGAAATCTTCCACCAAAATCAAACAGAGATTCTAATACTAATGGCTGCACTGAGAGGGGGATAGCAGAGAGAGGGAGCGAGAGCACCGAGTGAGGAGTGTAGGAACATGGTGGGTCAGGGTCCCTGGGGGCAGTGAACATGACCGGGAGCTGGGGGTACACAGCGAGCAGGAGACAGAGGCACATTGGGCACATTGCTATCCTCACAGCCCCAATCAGCAGGTGAAATCCATGCTGGGACCTCAATCAGGGGCGGAGCCTGTGCTGCTGATGTTTTCCATTTACTCCTCAGACATTTGGACATCTCTGACATCACTTAAAGCAGCCTGTACCTCTTAAAGGGACATTGCAGTCTGGGCATGAAAAAAATGTTGCTATAAATAGAACTCCAGAGGTCCCGTGATGTGTATTGGAGGTTCTCAACTCTGATCTCTGGGGGAACAGGAAGCTTTCAGTTGTCACTGGGAAGAGGTCATTGATGAGGTCAATGCCAGGAGCTTAGCTCCCAGGACATGGACATAGTGATTGAAGTAGTTCCATGCTGAGCTGTTAAGAATATCACTCTTTCCCTCACTACTCACAACACTTCACTCCCCATTTCCCTTCAACTCCCAAAATCTCTGAGCCACACACTCCACCTCCCACTTACATTTTTATCTTATTCGTTCAAAGGATATGGGCATCACTGGCTGGGCCAGCATTTATTACCCAACCCCAATTACCACTTGAGAAGATGGTGGTGAGCTGCCTTCTTGAACCGTTGCAATCCATGTCCCCCCGTGCCGACACTAAAGTTAAGAATGCCCACCAACGGCTTTACTTTTTCAGAAGACTAAGGAAATCTGGCATGTCAACTACGACTCTCACCAACTTTTACAGTTGCACCATAGAAAGCATTCTTTCTGGTTGTATCACAGCTTGGTATGGCTCCTGCTCTGTCCAAGACTGCAAGAAACTACAAAAGGTCGTGAGTGTAGCCCAATCCATCACGCAAACCAGCCTCCCATCCATTGACTCTACATTTCCCACTGCCTCGGCAAAGCAGCCAGCATAATTAAGTACCCCAAGCATCCCAGAAATGCTCTCTTCCACCTTCTTCCGTCAGGAAAAAGATACAAAATTCTGAGGTCACGGACCAACCAACTCAAGAACGGCTTCTTCCCTGCTGCTGTCAGACTTTTGAATGGACTTACTTTGCATTAAGTTAATCTTTCTCTACATCCTAGCTATGATTGTAACACTACATTCTGCAATCTCTCCTTTCCTTCTCTATGAACGGTATGCTTTGTCTGTATAGTGTGCACCAACAATACTTTTCACTGTATGCTAATACATGTGACAATAATAAGTCAAATCAAATGTGGTGTCGGTACACCCAATGTGCTTTTAGGGAGAGAGTTCCAGGATTTTGACCCAGCGACAGTGGAGGAATGGCGGTATATTTCCAAGCTGAAATGGTGAATGGTTTGGAGTGAAACTTCCAGGTGGTGGTGTTCCCAGGTATTGAGATTTTCACACCTAGTGTCTCCTTCCAAGACCTCACACTCACATTGATATTACAACACTCACTGACCCCATTCACATCTCACAAACCGTCTGCGATAGACGCACTCTCTATACAACTCTTTAACCCTACATAGTTTCATTCAGGAACAGGAGTATAGGTCAGGACACATTAACCCCACATGAACCAGATGTGTGAGGTTTCCACTTGCTCCTTTTTGTGCCCAGTGGGGACTGTCCAAACCCTCAGATTATGGTGTAGCTTTTCACTGCATTGTTCTAGTAAACGCATGAGATTCTCGGAGTGACAGAAGAGTTTGCTAATCTCATGGCAAAAGCCGAGCTCAGTACAAAGTCTCTTTTTGAAACGAACGTTAATCCGAGTGGCGGCTCTATGTATAACTGGACCACAGGAGGGGTTTCACTGAATTGCTGGACAGTTTGCCACAATTGGCCTCAGTATCAGTGGGTTCCCCTACGGTCTGGTTAAGGTTCTGCTACCTCTCACAGTCGATATTCACTAGGTTCTCACATAAAGAATAGAAACAGGCGGGCTCCTGGAAGGTGACAATGGATGTGAACCTTTCTCAGCTTGTGGGGGGGGGGGGGGGTGGTATTGTCAAAACATACCTTCAATATACACAAGGGCTCTGCTCCCGCAGCCTCTGTGGCAAGGAGTTCCAAAGATTCACAACCCTCAGAGAGAAGAAATTCCCCCTCATCTCAGTCTTAAATCGAGGGTATGTCCCCTGGTCATAAATTCTCAAAAGGAGGAACATTCTCCAATAAAGGCGTTGGTTTCTGTAGCACTTCCTGACTGAACCAGGAAACAAACACTTCAAACATTTGCAGCAATCCCCAAAGCCACTGACTTCAACATGTTGCCCTCTCCCACTCACCCTCACTGAATGTACAAACTTTTGAATCACTTCAGCAACTGCTGAATCAACCTAGATCATCTCATTTCAGTCAACATCATGTTATAAACATGCCATCAACATAGGACAATCAGGGAAATGATCATCACACGTGACAGTGTGGGGCAGAAATGTGACACACATGGGACCATGTTATAAAATTATTCAATATTATATCTTTCCTGACCCAAGTTTGACAATTTTAATCTGGTTTCTATCAATTTCCCTCAGGAAGGAGGACAGAACGCAAAATAGTAGCAGCCATGAGCACCATCTGCAAGATTCACTGCAGGAACTCACCAAGGCTCCTTAGGCAGCATCTTCCAAACCTGTGACCTCTACCATCTAGAAGGACAAGGATCAGTTAATGGTAGGGTAGGGTAAGGTGTTGGGGAGAGTTATAGAACAAACAGATCTAGGGGTACAGGTTCATAGCTCCTTGAAAGTAGAGTCACAGGTGGACAGAGTGGTGAGGAAGGCAATCGGCATGCTTGGTTTCATTGGTCAGAACATTGAATACAGGAGTTGGAACGTCTTGTTGAAGTTGTACAAGACATTGGTAAGGCCACACTTGGAATAGGGCTTTAAACTAAATAGTGGGGGGGGGGGGGGGGGGGGTTCAGGGGTATGGGGAATTACAAAATCAAAGGTAAAGGAGAGGGTATGAGTGAAGGTTAATGATGAGGACATTCATTAGTTAAAGGAGTCAAGGGCTCAGGCAGAGTAAAACAAGGTGACAAACACAAGAAGGGAGGTGGTCAACGCAGTGCAAGGAGATGGTCTGGGGAAGGATAACCAGTTTGCGACAGGTAGGGACAGAGCGTGCAATCAAAAGAATGCACTAACAAATCGGGTCCATATAAAGACTGGCATAAAGACACGTTACCTGAATGCACGTAGCATTCGAAACAAAGTGAATGAGTTGATGGCACAAATCAGTACAAATGGGTATGATCTAGTGGCCATTACAGAAACGTGGTTGCAGGGTGACCAGGATTGGGAACTGAATATCCAGGGGTATCAGACATTTTGAAAGGATAGACAGGAAGGAAAAGGAGGTGGGGTAGCTCTGTTAATTAAAGATAACATCAGGGCGGTAGTGAGAGACGATATAGGCTCTAAGGAGCAGAATGTGGAATCGTTGTGGGTGGAGATCAGGAATAGTGAGGGGAGAAAGTCACTGGTGGGCGTGGTCTATAGGCCCCCAAATAATAACTTTGAGGTGGGTCGGGCTATACACAAGCAAATAATGGATGCATGCAAAAACGGAACAGCAATAATCATGGGGGATTTTAACCTGCAGAACCGGGATAGTTTCCACGAACAGTATGTTACAGAACCTACGAGGGAGCGAGCTATCTTGGATCTGGTCCTGTGTAATGAGACAGGTAAAATTAATGATCATCTTATGAGGGATCCTCTTGGAATGAGTGATCACAACATGGTTGAATTTCTAATACAAATGGAGGGTGAGAACGTAGGGTCCCAAACCAGTGTCCTCTGCTTGAACAGAGGGGAGTACAATAGGATGAGGGCAGAATTGGCGAATGTAGACTGGGAGCGCAGACTAGTTGGTCGGACAGCTGAGCAACAGTGGCGGATTTTTAAGGAGATTTTTCTCAGTACTCAGCAAAAATATATTCCTGTGATAAAGAAGGAATGTAAGAAAAGGAATAACCAGCCGTGGATAACTAAGGAAATAAAGGAGAGTATTAAATTAAAAACCGATGCGTACAGAGTGGCCAAAACTCGTGGGGAATTAGAAGATTGGGAAAGCTTTAAAAAACAACAAAGAACTACTAAGAAAGTGATAAAGAAAGAAACATAGAACATAGAACAGTACAGAACAGAACAGGCCCTTCGGCCCATGATGTTGTGCCGAGCTTTATCTGAAACCAAGATCAAGCTATCCCACTCCCCATCATCCTGGTGTGCTCCATGTGCCTATCCAATAACTGCTTAAATGTTCCTAAAGTGTCTGACTCCACTATCACTGCAGGCAGTCCATTCCACACCCCAACCACTATCTGCGTAAAGAACCTACCTCTGATATCCTTCCTGTATCTCCCACCATGAACCCTATAGGTATACCCCCTTGTAATAGCTCCATCCACCCGAGGAAATAGTCTTTGAACGTTCACTCTATCTATCCCCTTCATCATTTTATAAACCTCTATTAAGTCTCCCCTCAGCCTCCTCCGCTCCAGAGAGAACAGCCCTAGCTCCCTCAACCTTTCCTCATAAGACCTACCCTCCAAACCAGGCAGCATCCTGGTAAATCTCCTCTGCACTCTTTCCAGCGCTTCCACATCCTTCTTATAGTGAGGTGACCAGAACTGCACACAATATTCCAAATGTGGTCTCACCAAGGTCCTGTACAGTTGCAGCATAACCCCATGGCTCTTAAACTCCAACCCCCCGTTAATAAAAGCTAACACACTCTAGGCCTTCTTCACAGCTCTATCCACTTGAGTGGCAACCTTTAGAGATCTGTGGATATGGACCCCAAGATCTCTATGTTCCTCCACAGTCTTCAGAACCCTACCTTTGACCCTGTAATCCACATTTAAATTAGTCCTACCAAAATGAATCACCTCACATTTATAAGGGTTAAACTCCATCTGCCATTTTTCAGCCCAGCTCTGCATCCTATCTATGTCTCTTTGCAGCCTACAACAGCCCTCCACCTCATCCACTACTCCACCAATCTTGGTGTCATCAGCAAATTTACTGATCCACCCTTCAGCCCCCTCCTCTAAGTCATTAATAAAAATCACAAAGAGCAGAGGACCAAGCACTGATCCCTGTGGCACTCCGCTAGCAACCTGCCTCCAGTCCAAAAATTTTCCATCCACCACCACCCTCTGTCTTCGATCAGATAGCCAGTTACCTATCCAATCGGCCAACTTTCCCTCTATCCCACACCTCCTTACTTTCATCATAAGCCGACCATGGGGGACCTTATCAAACGCCTTACTAAAATCCATGTATATGACATCAACTGCCCTACCTTCATCAACACACTTAGTTACCTCCTCAAAAAATTCTATCAAATTTGTGAGGCACGACTTGCCCTTCACGAATCCGTGCTGACTATCCCGGATTAATCCGCATCTTTCTAAATGATCGTAAATCCCATCCCTAAGGACCTTTTCCATCAATTTACCAACCACCGAAGTAAGACTAACCGGTCCATAATTACCAGGGTCATTTCTATTCCCTTTCTTAAACAGAGGAACAACATTCGCCATTCTCCAGTCCTCTGGCACCATCCCCGTGGACAGTGAGGACCCAAAGATCGAAGCCAAAGGCTCTGCAATCTCATCCCTTGCCTCCCAAAGAATCCTAGGATATATTTCATCAGGCCCAGGGGACTTATCGACCTTCAGTTTATTCAAAACTGCCAGTACATCCTCCCTCCAATCAACTATTTCCTCCAGCCTATTAGCCTGAAACACCTTCTCTTCCTCAAAAACATGGCCCCTCTCCTTGGTGAGCACTGATGAAAAGTATTCATTCATCACCTCGCCTATCTCTACTGACTCCATACACAAGTTCCCACTGCTGTCCTTGACCGGCCCTAACCTCACCCTGGTCATTCTTTTATTCCTCACATAAGAGTAAAAGGAAAGATAGATTATGAAACTAAACTAGCACAAAATATAAAAACTGACAGTAAAAGTTTTTACAAATATATAAAAAGGAAAAGAGTAGCTAAAGTAAATGTTGGACCCTTAGAAGATGAGAAGGGGGATTTAATAATGGGAAACGAGGAAATGGCCGAGGCCTTAAACAAGTTTTTTGTGTCGGTCTTTACGGTAGAGGACACAAATAGCTTACCGAAAATTGATGGTCGTGGGACTGTAGGGGATGAGGTCCTTAAAACGATTACTATTACTAAAGAGGTAGTGCTTGGTAGGCTAATGGGACTAAAGGTAGACAAGTCCCCGGGCCCGGATGGAATGCATCCCAGGGTTCTGAAAGAAATGGCAGAAGTAATAGCGGATACGTTGGTTGTAATTTATCAAAATTCGCTGGACTCTGGGGAAGTGCCGGCTGATTGGAAAACAGCTAATGTAACGCCACTGTTTAAAAAAGGAGGTAGACAAAAGGCGGGTAACTACAGGCCGGTTAGCTTAACGTCCGTAGTTGGGAAATTGCTGGAATCCATCATTAAAGAAGAAATAGCAGGATACCTGGAAAAAAAATGGTTCGATCAAGCAGACGCAGCATGGATTCATGAAGGGAAAGACGAATTTACTGAATTTTTATGAAGATGTAACGAGTGCAGTTGACAGAGGGGAACCGGTGGATGTGGTGTTTTTGGATTTCCAGAAGGCGTTCGATAAGGTGCCTCACAAAAGGTTGCTGCAGAAGATTAGGGTACACGGAGTTGGGGGTAAAGTGTTAGCATGGATTAAGGATTGGCTATCTAACAGGAAGCAGAGAGTTGGAATAAATGGGTGCTTTTCTGGTTGGCAGTTGGTGACCAGTGGGGTGCCGCAGGGATCGGTGCTGGGGCCTCAATTGTTTACCATTTACATAGATGATCTGGAGGAGGGGACTGAATCTAGGGTATTCAAGTTTGCTGATGACACGAAGGTGAGTGGGAAAGCGAATTGCGTGGAGGACGCGGAAAGTCTGCAGAGAGATTTGGATAGGCTGAGCGAGTGGGCGAGGATCTGGCAGATGGAATATAACGTTAGCAAATGTGAGGTTATCCACTTTGGAAGAAATAATAGTAAATTGGAATATTATTTAAATGGAGAAAAATTACATCGTGCGACTGTGCAGAGGGACCTGGGGGTCCTTGTGCACGAATCGCAAAAACTCAGCCTGCAGGTGCAGCAGGTGATCAAGAAGGTGAATGGAATGTTGGCCTTTATCGCGAGGGGGATAGAATATAAAAGCAGGGAGGTCTTGCTGCAACTGTACAAGGCACTGGTGAGGCCGCAACTGGAGTACTGTGTGCAGTTTTGGTCCCCTTATTTGCGAAAGGATATATTGGCCTTGGAGGGGGTGCAGAGAAGGTTCACCAGGTTGATACCGGAGATGAGGGGTGTAGCTTATGAGGAGAGATTAAACAGATTGGGTCTGTACTCGTTGGAGTTTAGAAGGATGAGGGGTGATCTTATAGAGACATATAAGATAATGAAGGGGCTGGATAGGGTAGAGGTGGAGAGATTCTTTCCACTTGGAAGGGAAACCAGAACTAGAGGGCACAGCCTCAAAATAAGGGGGGGCCGGTTCAGAACAGAGTTGAGGGGGAACTTCTTCTCTCAGAGGGTAGTGAATCTCTGGAATTCTCTGCCCATTGAAGTGGTGGAGGCTTCCTCGTTGAATATGTTTAAATCACGGGTAGATAGTTTTCTGATCGATAAGGAAATTAGGGGATATGGGGAGCAGGCGGGTAAGTGGAACTGATTCGCTTCAGATCAGTCATGATCTTGTTGAATGGCGGGGCAGGCTCGAAGGGCCAGATGGCCTACTCCTGCTCCTATTTCTTATGTTCTTATGTTTTTCTTATGAGGGGGTTATCTTATGAGGAGAGATTGAGTAGATTGGGCCTGTACTCGTTGGAGTTTAGAAGGATGAGGGGTGATCTTATAGAGACATATAAGATAATGAAGGGGCTAGACAGGATAGAAGCAGAGAGATTCTTTCCACTTAGAAAGGAAACAAGAACTAGAGGACACAGCCTCAAAATAAGAGGGAGTCAGTTTAGGACAGAGTTGAGGAGGAACTTCTTCTCTCAGAGGGTAGTGAATCTCTGGAATTCTCTGCCCATTGAAGCAGTGGAGGCTACCTCGTTAAATATGTTTAAGTCACAGGTAGATCGATTTCTGATCAATAAGGGAATTACGGGTTATAGGAATCAGGCAGGTAAGTGGAACTAAACCACTATCAGATCAGCCATGATCTTATTGAATGGCGGGGCAGGCTCGAGGGGCTAGATGGCCTACTCCTGCTCCTATTTCTTATGTTCTTATGAATACTGTGTACAGTTCTGGTCACCCTATTATAGAAAGGATATTATTAAGCTAGAAAGAGTGCAGAAAAAATTTACTAGAATGCTACCAGGACTTAATGATTTGAGTTATAAGGAGAGGCTGGATAGACTAGGGCTTTTTCTCTAGAGTGTAGGAGGCTTAGGGGTGATCTTATAGAAGTCTATAAAATAATGAGGGGCATAGATCAGCTAGATAGTCAATATCTTTTCCCAAAGGTAGAGGAGTCTAAAACTAGAGGGCATAGGTTTAAGGTGAGAGGGGAGAGATACAAAAGTGTCCAGAGGGGCAATTTTTTCACACAGAGCGTGGTGAGTGTCTGGAACAACCTGCCAGAGGTAGTAGTAGAGGCGGGTCCAATTTTGTCTTTTAAAAAGCGTTTAGACAGTTACATGGTTAAGATGGGTATAGAGGAATATGGGCCAAACGTGAGCAATTGGGACTAGCTTCAGGGTTAAAAAAAGGGACGGCATGGACAAGTTGGGTCAAAGGGCCTGTTTCCATGCTGTAAACCTCTATGACTGTATGACAAGAGCAGCAGATACCTGGGAACATCACCTGCAAGTTTCCCTCCAAGTCACACACCATCCTGACTTGGAAATATATCACCATTCTATCATTGTCACTGGATCTCCCTCCCTAACAGCAATGTGGGTGTACCTACACCACATGGACTGCAGCGGGTTCAAAAAGACAGCTCAGCAGGGGAAGTTCGGGATGGACAATGAGTGCGGCTGAACCAGCAACACCCACATTCTGCAAAACAACAAAGCAAAAGTTCCCACCTCAGGTCCAAACTTGTTTGATTGACAGCATTAGCTTCAGATCTCTTTGGCTGATTGTTAATAAATTAGTTATTATTTAATTAATTATTTAAGCGGTTATTGGATAGGCACATGGAGCACACTAGGATGATAGGGAGTGGGATAGCTTGATCTTGGTTTCAGATAAAGCTCGGCACAACATCGTGGGCCGAAGGGCCTGTTCTGTGCTGTACTGTTCTATGTTCTAGTTGTAACTGTCTATTCACAGTGAGACAATTCCAGAGACTGATCGACCACATGATGCTTCACAAAGCTGAAGAACTGAAAATTACTGAAAAAACTCAAGTACTTTAACATCTAGATTCCAGGATGGACTTTGCCCCCGGCCTCGTTACATTGTCACCCGTTCTGCAAAGTGCCAGGAGTCTGGACCAGAGTGCTGGGGTATTGTACAAAGTGCCAGGAGTCTGGACCAGAGTGCTGGGGTATTGTACAAAGTGCCAGGAGTCTGGACCAGAGTGCTGGGGTATTGTACAAAGTGCCAGGGGTACCAGAGTAGTATAAGGGGCACGGTAGGGTACAGGGACAATGTTGATGCACGATTGTTCACACTGGGCTGTGTTTAAGATGATGAATGAGGAGGTGGACAGGAAGGTGTGTAGCCTAGACTGAGGGGGTTTGGTGATTATGCATTCAAGATGTTACCCTGATTAAACTGAGTCACTTCAGTATTTCAGAAATCTGTCAAAACCTGGAGTCTCATTGGGTGAAATCAGAAACAAATGTTCATTTTGCAGGATCTTTTTTTATTATTGTCACAAATAGGCTGACATTAACACTGCAGTGAAGTTACTGTGAAAATCCCCTAGTCGCCACTCTCCGGCACCTGTTCGGGTTACACTGAGGGAGAATTTAGCACGGCCAATGTACCTAACTAGCACGTCTTTCAGACTGTGGGGGGAAACCGGAGCACCTGTGGGAACCCACGCAGACACGAAGAGAACATGCAAACTCCACACAGACAGTGTGGGAGGAGGGGGGGAAGGGGGGGAGGGGGTAGCGGGGGAAGGGCGGAATCGAACCCGTGCCCCTGGCGCTGTGAGGCAGCAGTGCTAACCACTGTGCCGCCCATGTGTTTCTATCGGATCACCGCCAACCCCACCCCTTCCTTCACCCCCACCCTCACAGTATTTCGCCTGTTTCCTGCTCCAACATGGACTCTGTGGGATAGAGATTCATTTCATGAATGAATATTCCTTTGGATTCTTTGAGTTGGGTTTAAAATATTGCTGCACTCGGTGTGGATGTTAAATCGAGATGTCGCTGACTGTCTCTGCTGGGTTTCTGAATGGGTCACATAGTGAGACTGCAAGGATCTGCTGAAGGAGGTCCTGTTCACTGAATAGTTTCAAGGTCAATTAGAAGTAGAATGATTTGGATTGGCATCATGTGGAGAAGTTGAACTGGACAATAGATCCAAGACTGAAATGTTTATCACTCACTGTCCAAATAAGTCTGTGTTAATGAGAGCTTGCAGTGCAATGTGAAATGCTTTCTATAAATAAAACTGACTTTGTCCTGATGCGTAATGTTTAAATGTGAACAAGTTCAAAACTCTGACCAACTGCAGCACGATTGAGATGTGAATGTTGACAGTGTGAGTGTGAGAGAGAGGGAGGGAGGGTTTGTGCGAGAAAGAGGGAGGGAGGGAGGGAGGGGTAGAGAGGAGAAAAGTGGAGAGGGATAAAACCTTTTTGTGCTGTAAAACTCTGATTCTAAAAGGGGAGAGTGTGGGAGAGAAGGAGTGAAGGAGAGGGATTGTGGGAGGAGTTAGGAGGGATAGAGGAGGAGCGAGAGGGAGTGATAGAGGAGTGAAACAAGTGGGTGTGAGAGAGAGAGAGAGAAAGGGAGAGAGAGTGTGCATGTGTGAGAGAGAGTTTGTGTGCGAAATGGAGAGGGCAGTGAGAGAGGGGCTATGTGGTAAGGGGGTGGGGGTGGGGAGAGGAGTGGTGGGGTTCCTGGGGGTGGGGAGATGGGTGGGGGTAGGGTTGCGAGAGGGCTGGGGGTGCTCCTGGGGGTGGGGAGATGGGTGGGGGTGGGGAGAGGTGTGGTGGAGTGGGGGTGCTCCTGGGGGTGGGGAGATGGGTGGGGGTGGGGAGAGGGGGTGGGGAGAGGGGGTGGGGAGAGGGGGTGGGGAGAGGGGGTGGGGAGAGGGGGTGGGGAGAGGGGGTGGGGAGAGGGGGTGGGGAGAGGGGGTGGGGAGAGGGGGTGGGGAGAGGGGGTGGGGAGAGGGGGTGGGGAGAGGGGGTGGGGAGAGGGGGTGGGGAGAGGGGGTGGGGAGAGGGGGTGGGGAGAGGGGGTGGGGAGAGGGGGTGGGGAGAGGGGGTGGGGAGAGGGGGTGGGGAGAGGGGGTGGGGAGAGGGGGTGGGGAGAGGGGGTGGGGAGAGGGGGTGGGGAGAGGGGGTGGGGAGAGGGGGTGGGGAGAGGGGGTGGGGAGAGGGGGTGGGGAGAGGGGGTGGGGAGTGGGGGTGGGGAGTGGGGGTGGGGAGTGGGGGTGGGGAGTGGGGGTGGGGAGTGGGGGTGGGGAGTGGGGGTGGGGAGTGGGGGTGGGGAGTGGGGGTGGGGAGTGGGGGTGGGGAGTGGGGGTGGGGAGTGGGGGTGGGGAGTGGGGGTGGGGAGTGGGGGTGGGGAGTGGGGGTGGGGAGTGGGGGTGGGGAGTGGGGGTGGGGAGTGGGGAGTGGGGAGTGGGGGTGGGGAGTGGGGAGTGGGGAGTGGGGGTGGGGAGTGGGGGGAGGGGGTGGGGGTGGGGAGAGGGGTGGGGGTGGGGAGAGGGGTGGGGGGTGAGGGTGCTCCTGGGCTAAAAGCCTTTCCAATCTGCATCAGGAATAAGCAGCAAGATTTGACCCGAAATGCCGGAGAAACTGGATTGGCTGCAGAGTCAGATGAGCTCTCTGGATTGGCTGCCACATGGAAAAATGGGGGTTGATTAGGAAGGGCAGAGTGTGGGGGACAATTCCACGAAGTTTCGAAATATCGTAAACTGTGAGGAGTGTAGAACTTCAAAAAACGTGGGAAGTTGGTGGAGTGGCAGAGGAAGTCCAAGGTGAAAAAGTGTGAGATGATGCATTTTGATAGAAGAACATAGAGACACAATATAAAATCAGGGTAAAATTCTTAAAGGGAGAGCAGAGGGAACTGGGTGCGTCTGTGCATTGTTCATTGAAGGTGGCAGAACAGGTGGTGAGAGCAGTTAATGAAGGATATAGTATACTGGGCTTTATTAATAGGGGGACAGAGTACAAGAGCAAGGAGGTTACACTGAACTTATACAAGACACTAGTTAGACCTCAGCTGGAATATTGTGTACAGTTCTGGCTGCCACACCATAGGAAGGATGTGAACGCACTGGAGAGAGTGCAGAAGAGATTTACAAGAATAGTTACAGCGTTGGGAAACTTCAGCTATGAGGATGGATTGGAGAGGTTGGGACTGTTCCCCTTGGAGACAAGGCGGCTGAGAGGAGATTTGATAGAGATGTTCAAAATCATGAGGGAGCTGGACAGAGTAGACAGGGAAAAACTGTTCCCATTCGTAAAAGGATCAAGAACGAGAGGGATGCACAGATTTAAGTGATTTGTAAAAGAAGCAAGTGAGAATAACTTTCGCACAACGAGTGATTCAGGTCTGAAACGCAATGCCTGGAAGTGTGGTGGAGGCAGGTTCAATCGAGGCATCCAAGAGAGTGTTAGATGATTCAAACAATGTGCAGGGCCTGGGGGAAAGGCACCAAGTCAGAATGCTCATTTGGTCAGCAGGTGCAGACACGATGGGCCAAATGGCCTCTTTCTGCCCCATAACAATTCTACGATTCTGTTTAAAGAAATCTCTTTATCATTACATTAAAAGTAGCACTGAGGGAGTGTCTCTCCAATTCCAGGCTCATAACAGAACTTTGGGATGTTTAGGTGCTAATATCTTTAACACTATTCCCTCAGTGTCATTACAACCACTATATTAAATATTCCCAGGGACAGCGCGTGGTTGAACAACCTGGCCAGTTTAGCCCATCCTAGGTAGAACAATCAACATAAATGTGTTTATCCTGGATGGAGAAGTTTATATTCTGATGCTACAGTATTACTGTGGTAAATTGATATAATTTCTGCCTGTTTTACTTTCCTGGATGTTGTAGTCTAAAATGCTTTGATAATTCCATCCAATATAAAAATATTTTTGAACATTGGAAATGTTAAAGACTCTCAAATTCAAATCCTCAGCAGAGCTCTGATCAACTTTGGAATTGTTTTAATGTCTAAACAGTGAGTTCCAGTAACAGAGGAACTAACTGGATCACTGAGCTAATCTGTACCAATGTGCTGGATTCATTTAAACCCACTAAGCAGCTGATAACATGAACCTGGTCACTTTCACCGATTGCATCAACAGGACTCAATTCAATAAATGTTTGATTGTTGTCCCAAAGCGACATTAACAGCAAGATCCTCCTTTTTAAAAACAATGTGCAATTGTATTACTTTTCATGAATAAATTACAAACTGTACACTTAATCTCATCAGAAATAATCCTGTCACCCAGCTATCAAGGCCATTGATGGGAGTTAAATGGTTAACTCTTACAATTCTCACACAAAGTCCCTGGGTTCCAGTTCGGGTAAACATTGGCAAGAGGGTTAGAGAGCCCCACAACTTGGGGAGTGATGATGAAGTAGCATTAACCCAACAACTGGATGCAGGTCACTTTCTGTAGCAACAGATCAGTCAGTCACCCATCACTCACCCTGGACTGTCCACCCTCAGACTGCATCGAAAATGAGGGAGAATTTTAAAAAACTCTGACTAAGGAAAGGAGGAGAGGATTCTGAATATATGAGATGAATAATGAGGAATTTGTTTGAAATCTGTTAGTCACTATTTTGTGATCTTTGCACTGTAGCTTCAGATACGAATTTAAATTTCCAGGTGTTCAATATGAAGTGTTGTCTCCCTCAGAACAAATGACAGAAATTACACACGCTTCTATTGTCCAATGTTCTTATTTTCTTCAGTAACAGAGAGAATGCAGCCATGGCTTCTCACTCCCGGTTTCTGAACTGTTTAAGATGTGGTTTTGCTCACAGCTCTGGGTGAATCCGAGGAGGCAGGCGAGAAATTCAGACTCCAATGTGGGAAGAGTTTGCCAGTGGAAATCACACTTGGATCCACATTTGGGGTATTTGCAGATATCTTCAACCTCTCTTTACACCAATCTGAGGTCCCTACCTGCTTCAAGAAGACAACATTCATCCCAGTGCCAAAGAAAAGCCAAGCAGCGTGCCTTAATGACTATCGTCCGGTGGCTCTGACATCCATCATTATGAAGTGCTTCGAAAGGTTAGTCATGGCACAAATCAATTCCAGCCTCCCGGACTGCCTGGACCCACTACAGTTCGCCTATCGCCAGAACAGGTCCACAGCAGACGCCATCTCCCTGGCCCTGCATTCAACCCTGGGACACCTAGGTAACAAAGACACCTATGTCAGACTCTATTCATAGACTACAGCTCAGCCTTCAACGCCATTATTCCTATGGGACTCATCTCCAAACTCCGTGGCCTGGGGCTCAGCCCCTCCCTCTGCAACCGGATCCTAGACTTCCTAACCCACAGACCGCAGTCAGTAAAGATAGGCAACACCACCTCCTCCACGATCATCCTCAACACCGGTGCTCCACAAGGCTGTGTCCTCAGCTCCTTACTATACTCCTTATACACCTATGACTGTGTGGCCAAATTCCCTTCCAACTCGATTTTCAAGTTTGCTGATGACACCACCGAAGTGGATCGGATCTCAAACAATGACAAGACAGGAAAGAGATAGAGAATCTGGTGAACTGGAGCAACGACAATAATCTCTCCCTCAATGTCAACAAAACAAAGGAGGTAGTCATTGACTTCAGGAAGTGTAGTGGAGAACATGCCCCTATCTACATCAATGGGACAAAGTAGAAAGGGTCGAGAGCTTCAGGTTTTTAGGTGTCCAGATCACCAACAACCTGTCCTGGTCCCCCCCATGCCGACACTATAGTTAAGAAAGCCCACCAACGCCTCTACTTTAGAAGACTAAGGAAATTTGGCATGTCCGTTACAACTCTCACCAACTTCTGCAGATACACCATAGAGAGCATTCTTTCTGGTTGTATCACAGCTTGGTATGGCGCCTGCTCTGTCCAAGACCCACAAGAAACTACAAAGGATCGTGAATGAAGTCCAGTCCATCACTCAAACCAGTCTTCCATCCATTGACTCTGTCTACACTTCCCACTGCCTTGGAAAAGCAGCCAGCATAATTAAGGACCCCACGCACCCCGGACATTCTCTCTGCCACTTTCTTCCGTCGGGAAAAAGATACAGAAGTCTGAGATCACGTACTAACCGACTCAAAAACAGTTTCTTCCCTGCTGCTATCAGACTTTTGAATGGACCTACTTTGCATTTCGCTGATCTTTCTCTACACCCTAGCTATGACTGTAACACTACATTCTGCACCCTCTCCTTTCCTTCTCTATGAATGGTATGCTTTGTCTGTATAGTGTGCAAGAAACAATACTTTTTACTGTATACTAATACATGTGACAATAATAAATAAAATAAAATCATCTGGAATTGACCACTGGAGGGTCAGAGTGAACATCGCCAGATGTGGTTTATTTTCTTCCTGCAAATCTATTTTAAAACCAAATGTAATGAAAAGCTTTCGCCTCACTGAGAGAAAATTCGCTATTTCCATGGTGTAGGTTAAATAAACCAGAAATAATTATTAAAATGGAACGAGGGGTACAGTCTGATTAAGGAGCAGTGAGGGGGTACAGTCTGATCAGGGAGCAGTGAGGAGGTACAGTCTGATCAAGGAGCAGTGAGGGGGTACAGTCTGATCAGGGAGCAGTGAGGGGGTACAGTCTGATCAGGGAGCAGTGAGGGGGTACAGTCTGATCAGGGAGCAGTGAGGGGGTACAGTCTGATCAGGGAGCAGTGAAGGGGTACAGTCTGATCAGGGAGCAGTGAGGGGGTACAGTCTGATCAGGGAGCAGTGAGGGGGTACAGTCTGATCAGGGAGCGGTGAGGGGGTACAGTCTGATCAGGGAGCAGTGAGGGGGTACAGTCTGATCAGGGAGCGGTGAGGGGGTACAGTCTGATCAGGGAGCGGTGAGGGGGTACAGTCTGATCAGGGAGCGGTGAGGGGGTACAGTCTGATCAGGGAGCGGTGAGGGGGTACAGTCTGATCAGGGAGCGGTGAGGGGGTACAGTCTGATCAGGGAGCGGTGAGGGGGTACAGTCTGATCAGGGAGCGGTGAGGGGGTACAGTCTGATCAGGGAGCAGTGAGGGGGTACAGTCTGATCAGGGAGCAGTGAGGGGGTACAGTCTGATCAGGGAGCAGTGAGGGGGTACAGTCTGATCAGGGAGCGGTGAGGGGGTACAGTCTGATCAGGGAGCGGTGAGGGGGTACAGTCTGATCAGGGAGCGGTGAGGGGGTACAGTCTGATCAGGGAGCGGTGAGGGGGTACAGTCTGATCAGGGAGCGGTGAGGGGGTACAGTCTGATCAGGGAGCGGTGAGGGGGTACAGTCTGATCAGGGAGCGGTGAGGGGGTACAGTCTGATCAGGGAGCGGTGAAGGGATACAGTCTGATCAGGGAGCGGTGAAGGGGTACAGTCTGATCAGGGAGCGGTGAAGGGGTACAGTCTGATCAGGGAGCGGTGAGGGGGTACAGTCTGATCAGGGAGCGGTGAGGGGGTACAGTCTGATCAGGGAGCGGTGAGGGGGTACAGTCTGATCAGGGAGCAGTGAGGGGGTACAGTCTGATCAGGGAGCGGTGGGGGGGTACAGTCTGATCAGGGAGCGGTGAGGGGGTACAGTCTGATCAGGGAGCAGTGAGGGGGTACAGTCTGATCAGGGAGCGGTGAGGGGGTACAGTCTGATCAGGGAGCGGTGAGGGGGTACAGTCTGATCAGGGAGCGGTGAGGATGGAGCTTTGGGAGCTTGGCAAACCTCTTTGCTCCGTCTCAATCTGCAAATTCTCAATGTCCATGGAAGAAACTTCAAACGAACCGCACAAAATGTAAAAGCAGGAGAGAGAGAGAGAAAATTCTATAAAGACCTGACTGTGACGGTGGGAGAGAGTGGGAAAATCCACTTCACTGCAAAATGGAACAGACAAGAAAGCCGCCAATAGTTTGACAAATGCAACTGTAAACATCCACATTTAGAGGGAGACGGTGCATTGAAACCGCACCTTTCACAGCCTCTGAAAATGCCAAAGCACATTTTAGAATCACAGCTCCCAGTTTGTGAACGGAATGCTCCCACACACAACAACGTGACAGTCAGCGGCTAATCTATTTTAAACTTGGCTCAGAGAATGATATTCCTGAAAGCCCAGAGAAAAAGCCACTGCTCACCTTTAAATAGAGCCAGCCAATTTATCACATCCACTACAGAGTACAGGGGTCACTTAAACACCTTATACAAAATGTGCGGCAGTCCCTCAGCACTGACCCTCCGACAGTGCGGCGCTCCCTCAGCACCGACCCACCGTCAGTGCGGCACTCCCTCAGTACTGACCCTCCGATAGCCCGGCACACCCTCAGCACCGACCCACCAACAGTGCAGCACTCCCTCAGTACTGATCCTCTGAAAGTGCGGCACTCCCTCAGTACTGACCCTCTGACAGTGCGGCACTCCCTCAGTACTGACCCTCTGACAGTGCGGCACTCCCTCAGCACCGATCCTCTGACTGTGCAGCACTCCCTCAACATCGACCCACCGACAGTGGGGCGCTCCCTCAGCACCGACCCACCGTCAGTGCGGCACTCCCTCAGTACTGACCCTCCGATAGCCCGGCACACCCTCAGCACCGACAGTGCAGCACTCCCTCAATACTGACCCTCTGACAGTGCAGCACTCCCTCAGTACTGACCCTCTGACAGCCCGGCACTCCCTCAGCACCGATCCTCTGACTGTGCAGCACTCCCTCAGCACCGACCCACCCACAGTGGGGCGCTCCCTCAGCACCGACCCACCCACAGTGGGGCGCTCCCTCAGCACCGACCCACCCACAGTGCAGCATTCCCTCAGCACCGACAGTGCAGCATTCCCTCAGCACTGACGCTCCCACAGCGCGGCTCTCCCTCAGTACTGAGCCTCCGACAGTGTGGCGCTCCCTCAGTACTGACCCACCGACAGTGCAGCACTCCCTCAGTACTGAGCCTCCGACAGTGTGGCACGCCCTCAGCACTGACCCTCTGACAGTGCAGCACTCCCTCAGTACTGACCCTCTGACAGTGCTGCACTCCCTCAGTACTGACCCTCTGACAGTGCTGCACTCCCTCAGGACTGACCTTAGGAGTGTATGGAAATTTGTTCACGTCTCCGGACTTGGTTTTGAACCCCATTGATCCAAGGTTGATACTTAGGATGTTAAAGAGTCTGGGAGAGTCAGTCTCAGCCCGGGGCTGGTCAGTCTCTGCCCGGGGCTGGTCAGTCTCTGCCCGGGGCTGGTCAGTCTCTGCCCGGGGCTGGTCAGTCTCTGCCCGGGGCTGGTCAGTCTCTGCCCGGGGCTGGTCAGTCTCAGCCCGGGGCTGGTCAGTCTCAGCCCGGGGCTGGTCAGTCTCAGCCCGGGGCTGGTCAGTCTCAGCCCGGGACTGGTCAGTCTCAGCCCGGGACTGGTCAGTCTCAGCCCGGGGCTGGTCAGTCTCAGCCCGGGGCTGGTCAGTCTCAGCCCGGGGCTGGTCAGTCTCAGCCCGGGGCTGGTCAGTCTCAGCCTGGGGCTGGTCAGTTTCCCGGTCATTCCGCTACTCACCCCATCTCCGGGCTCTCTGCTCCGGGAGTTGTTCTCTTTGCAGCTGTTTCAGCTTCTCGGCTCCATCCCGGCTCCGGTTCCCGGGGCTGAGTGCGCTCTGGGTGGACAGGGAGTCTCTTCTCCGGGGGAATAGCTCCTGCCGGCTGTCCTCACGCCATGGAGCCCGGCTCGGGGCTGAGGGTGCGGGAGCCGCCGGTCCCGGGTGCGCTCTGCCGGTCCCGGATGCCCCTCTGCCGATGCCGCTGTCCCGGGTGCCGCTGTCCCGGGTGCCGCTGTCCCAGGTGCCGGTGCCGCTCTGCCTCTGCCGCTCCCGGGTGCCCCTCTGCCGATGCCGCTGTCCCGGGTGCCGCTCTGCCGCTGCAGCCTCCGCCTCTCTCGGTCTCAGTGAAAAGCAGCAACTACAGAATGACAGGAGCGGCGCCCCCGGGCGGCAGCTCAACTAACTAGTACAACCCAGTTAACTATCACTCCACCTCATTAACTAGTACAACCCAGTTAACTATCACTCCCCCTCATTAACTAGTACAACCCAGTTAACTATCACTCCCCCTCATTAACTAGTACAACCCAGTTAACTATCACTCCACCTCATTAACTCGTACAACCCAATTAACTATCACTCCACCTCATTAACTAGTACAACCCAGTTAACTATCATTCCACCTCATTAACAAATACAACACAGCTAATTATCACTTCACCTCATTAACTAGTACAACCCAGTTAACTATCACTCCATCTCATTAACAAATACAACCCAGTTAACTATCACTCCCCCTCATTAACTAGTACAACCCAGTTAACTATCACTCCACCTCATTAACTCGTACAACCCAATTAACTATCACTCCACCTCATTAACTAGTACAACCCAGTTAACTATCATTCCACCTCATTAACAAATACAACACAGCTAATTATCACTTCACCTCATTAACTAGTACAACCCAGTTAACTATCACTCCATCTCATTAACAAATACAACACATCTAATTATCACTTCACCTCATTAACTAGTACAACCCAGTTAACTATCACTCCATCTCATTAACAAATGCAACACAGCTAATTATCACTTCACCTCATTAACTAGTGCAACCCAGTTAACTATCACTCCACCTCATTAACTCGTACAACCCAATTAACTATCACTCCACCTCATTAACTAGTACAACCCAGTTAACTATCATTCCACCTCAGTAACAAATACAACACAGCTAATTATCACTTCACCTCATTAACTAGTACAACCCAGTTAACTATCACTCCATCTCATTAACAAATACAACCCAGTTAACTATCACTCCCCCTCATTAACTAGTACAACCCAGTTAACTATCACTCCACCTCATTAACTCGTACAACCCAATTAACTATCACTCCACCTCATTAACTAGTACAACCCAGTTAACTATCACTCCACCTCATTAACTAGTATAACCCAGCTAATTATCACTCCACTTCAGCAAATAGTATAATCCAGCTATCACTCTACTTCACTAACTAGTGCAAACTAGCTAACTAACAGTGCCTCATTAACGAGTACAACTCAGCTAACTGTCACTCCACCTCACTAACTAATACAACACAGCTAACTATCACTCCACCTCACTAATTACTGCAATCCAGTTAACTATCACACAACCTCACTAACTAACACAACCCAGCTAACTATCACTCCACCTCACTAATTATGGCAATCCAGCTAACTATCACTCTACCTCACTAACTAGTACAAACTAGCTAATTACCAATCCCTCATTAATGAGTACATTCAGCTAATTATCACTCCACCTCACCAACTAGTATATTTTTAATTCGTTCACAGGATGAGGGTGTTGCTGGCTGGACCGGCATTTATTGCCCACCCCTAACTGCCCTGAAACTGAGTGCATTTAAGAGCCATGATGTGGAGTTGCCGGCGTTGGACTGGGGTGGGCACTGTAAGAAGTCTCACAACACCAGGTTAAAGACCAACAGGTTTATTTGGAATCACGAGCTTTCAGAGCGCTGTTCCTTCATCAGGTGAGTGGCTGTTCCTTCATCAGGTGAGTGATGAAGGAGCAGTGCTCCGAAAGCTTGTGATTCCAAATAAACCTGTTGGACTTTAACCTGGTGTTGTGAGACTTCTTACTATTTAAGAGTTAACCACATTGCTGTGGCTCTGGAGTCACATGTAGGCCAGACCAGATAAGCACGGCAGATTTCCTTCCCTAAAGGACATTAGTGAACCAGATGGGTTTTTCCGACAATCGACAATGGGTTCATGGTCATCAATAGACTCTTAATTTCAGATTTTTATTGAATTCAAATTTCACCATCTGCTGTGGTGGGATTCGAACCCAGGTCCCCACAGCATTACCCGGGTTGCAGTATTATTATTCCAGTGCCCGCCACCACCACAGTCCAACCAATTGTCATTCCCTCACTAATTAGTACAGCTCAGCTAACTATCACTGCACTTCACTAAGTAGTACAATCCAACTAATTAGCACTCTCTTATTAACTTGAACAACCCATCTATCACTCCACCTCCCTAACAGGTGCAACTCAACTACCACTTCTTTGTTAACCAATACAACCCAGCTAGCTCTGAACCTTACTAACTACCACTGCATTTCACTAACAAATGTCACCCAAGTTAATTTCCATATCATTTCAACTAAACACAACCCAACTAATACTAACCATACATTCCAAGCAACTACCACTCTGCCCTACTAATAAGCCTCCAACACTACCCCACCAACTAATATAATACAGCTAACTACCACTACACCAAGCTGATTAATGCAATACAGCTAACGACTCCATAATCATACAAACTAACCCAGTTAACCTCACTAGCTAATGAAACCCAACTAACTAAATCTGCTCTGAACAAGAGTCATGCAGACTCCAAACGTTGGCTCTATTCTTGCTCCACAGATGCTGTCAGACCTGCTGAGATTTTCCAGCATTTTCTATTTTGTAAATCTACACATTATTAAACACAGCTAATGCTGCATCTCACTAACCAATAAAACCTAGCTAACAATGCACTTCAATAACAAATAAAACCTAACCAGTTAAAATTTGACCAAGTGAGTAAGAAAAATAATCTTCTAGCACTTTCATGACTTCGGGACTTTGCAAAGGCTCTTTATAGTCAACGAAGTACTTTTGAAATGTTATGTAGGAAATGCCAATCTGCACACACAAAACTCCTTCAAACAGAAATGACATAAATAATCTGGCTAAGTTAATAGTAATGGGAGGTCAGTGGCATTTAGCTGGCTGAGGTTACTTAGTGAAGTATAATGCTAGCTGGATGTCAGCCTTAGCTCGTTGGGTAGAACTATCACTTCAACCAGAAGGTTTAGTTTCAACCCCGACTCCAGAGATTTAACACATAATCTAGGCTGACAAATCTAGTGCTGAGGGAGTGCTGCACTGTCAGAGGTGCTGTCTTTCAGATAAGATATTAAACCCTTTCGAGTGGACGGAAAAAACCCCAAGGCATTATTTCAAAAAGAGTTCTCCCCAGTGTCCTAGAGCGAATAGTCATCCCAAATCAACATCACCAAACCACAATCTAGTCAGTGTCACGTTGCTGTTTGTGGGATCTTGCTGTGTGCAAGCTGGCTATAATATTACAGCAGTGATAACACTTAGGAGAATTGTGAGGTTGTGAAAGGTGCTATATAAATGCATTTTCTCTTCATGTTTTCTCTCAGTCAGCCCATATTGGGGGCAGTGTGTGATGAAGAACCAGAGATTGGATTGGTAAATTCAACAATCTACTGCCATGAAATAGTTATTTTTTTCAAATTCTAAGCAGCTGTTTAAAGAGGAAGTTAGTCAGTGCCTTGGCTCAGGAACTGGTTCCCTCTCAGTTCCTCGGAGGCAGGAAGGGTGAGAACACAAACTAACAGGATAGGCAAATGTGCTAATCCTTGGTTAAATCCCAGCAAAATCCCACTGATTCTTGTAATTTAAAAAACCTAATCGATTGTGATTAACCACAAAGGGTTAATTATCCCAGCCACAACTGCAGCCCCTCACCTCCCTCCCCCCTCCACACACACACACCTCTGCTCATTAGCAGCGTTTAGATCACTCACCCACTGCCCATCAATCCACCCACTGCTCACCCACTCAAGCACTGTCGCATTCATTCTTCCTCATGTACACTATCTCAGCCTCCACACAGACTAACTCGGCCTCAAGCAAAATACAATCCTGTTACTTTTTTAGCTCCTGTATAATTAACAATAAATGCATTCCCTTTCAAAGGGATTCCCGCCACTCTGAAATTTGCATCTTCGGTCCCTGAGACAATCTGCTACCCACCAAGCTCTTGCTGGTGATTCAAATCTCTCACACGGATTAGCCCACGCAAAAATACAGTAACTACTGCTGATGAAATGCAACTCCCTGCCACAATGCTGAGATCTCAGTCAGATCAGACACGCACAGATAAACAGAACTCCACTTTCTTCACAGTCATTGATACTGCTAATCTCTATCGCTTCAGTTTATCTCTCCATGAAACATTGAAGAGGAAAATCTAGAAAGCTGAATTAATTGCTTTTCCCAAACTGTGCAGCCAGTTTAACTCCACAAGTAACTGCGTGATATTTCCTCTTTCAAACTGTTCTGAAATAAATTCCATGTCAGTCTCCGGGAGATTGTGAAAGTGCGGAGAACCTTTCGCTGTCACACTCAGTGACTTCCCTTTGGCATTGCACATGACCAGATAGAGTCAGAAAATGCTGGAAAATCTCAGCGGGTCTGACAGCATCTGCGGAGAGAGAGAACAGAGCCAAGGTGTGGAGTCTGGGTGACGCTTTGTCAGACCTGGTACAGTCTGCAGGTCAAGGGGAGTTTGTTGGCTGAAGACAATTAGATCAAGGGACGGCAACCCAATCACAGTCCTTATCATCACCATCCAACACATTCTCACTCTGCGACCATCAGCAGACCAGCCTTGGCTCAATGCGGAGAGAGCAGCAACAGTCTCACCTGAGAATGAGGTCGGAGCCCAGTGACATTTCTACACGCTGCTACCTCCATGCTTAACATACAGAGCAGCAGATTATGGAAGTGGATCCTAAAACAACAGATCAAGCCGCTATCACGGAGTGGAGATATGTTGGTGGATAATTCATTGAGTATAAGTTGTGTCTATATACAGGAAAGAAATTTGCTTTGTTATCGCTACTGGAATTTCTCAAGATGAATTCGCACCCACGACAGATAAAGCTTGGATTTAACATCCCCTTGTAAAAGCAGCTCTTCTGACAGTGCAGCACTCCCTCCACTCCCTTGGGCGGCACGGTAGCACAGTGGTTAGCACTGCTGCTTCACAGCTCCAGGGACCTGGGTTTGATTCCCGGCTTGGGTCACTGTCTGTGTGGAGTTTGCACGTTCTCCTCGTGTCTGCGTGGGTTTCCTCCGGGTGCTCCGGTTTCCTCCCACAGTCCAAAGATGTGCGGGTTAGGTTGATTGGCCATGCTAAAAATTGCCCCTTACTGTCCTGGGATGCGTAGATTAGAGGGATTAGCGGGTGGGATATGGGGGTAGGGCCTGGGTGGGATTGTGGTCAGTGCAGACTTGATGGGCTGAATGGCCTCTTTCTGTGCTGTAGGGTTTCTATGATTTCTCTCAGTACTGACCCTCTGACAGTGCGGCACTCCCTCAGCACTGACCCTCTGAC
Source organism: Mustelus asterias (assembly GCF_964213995.1). Lineage (NCBI taxonomy): Eukaryota > Metazoa > Chordata > Chondrichthyes > Carcharhiniformes > Triakidae > Mustelus > Mustelus asterias. Next base: position 1,543,434 of record NC_135824.1, read on the forward strand.
AGTGCAGCACTCCCTCAGTACTGACCCTCTGACAGTGCAGCACTCCCTCAGTACTGATCTTCTGACAGTGCAGCACTCCCTCAGTACTGACCCTTTGACAGTGCGGCACTCCCTCAGTACTGACCCTCTGACAGTGCAGCACTCCCTCAGTACTGACCCTCTGGCAGTGCAGCACTCCCTCAGTACTGACCCTCTGACAGTGCAGCACTCCCTCAGTACTGATCTTCTGACAGTGCAGCACTCCCTCAGTACTGACCCTCTGACAGTGCGGCACACCCTCAGTACTGACCCTCTGACAGTGCTGCACTCCCTCAGTACTGACCCTCTGACAGTGCAGCACTCCCTCAGTACTGACCCTCTGGCAGTGCAGCACTCCCTCAGTACTGACCCTCTGGCAGTGCAGCACTCCCTCAGTACTGACCCTCTGGCAGTGCAGCACTCCCTCAGTACTGACCCTCTGACAGTGTGGCACTCCCTCAGTGCTGACGCTCTAAAAGTGCGGGACTCACTCAGCACTGACCATCTGACGATGCGGCACTCCCTCAGTACTAACACTCTGACAGTGCGGCACTCCCTCAGTACTGACGCTCTGACAGTGCGGCACTTCCTCGGTACTAACCCTCTGACAGTGCAGCACTCCATGAGTACTGACATCTGAAAGTGCGGCACTCTCTCAGCACTGACCCTCTGACAGTGCGGCACTCCCTCTGTATTGACCCTGACAGCCCAGCACTCCCTCAGTACTGATCCTCTGACAGTGCGGCATTCCCTCAGTACTGACCCTCTGACAATGCAGCACTTCCTCAGTACTGACCCTCTGACAGTGCAGCACTCCCTCAGTACTGACCCTCTGACAATGCAGCACTTCCTCAGTACTGACCCTCTGACAGTGCGGTTCTCCCTCAGTACTGCACCAAAGCTTTAGTGTTGACTTTGCATTTAAGTCACAAAATTCAACCCCAGTGGTGTTCCAATTCTGGGGCTTTGGAGAAGTCATTAAGCCAAATTGGAGCAGTCAATAAGATGTGACTCTCGAAGGCAGTGGAGATCATCTCAAAGAAGATCCATTCTTCTCATTCGTTCCTTGAGTTCCCAACTTGAATTAACCCAGATTTCACTTTGGGAATTTTTATCTCTCATGCCTTTGCTGAACCAATCAGCAACATCCATAAATTACCGAATTGTTACTGTGCATAGGAGGCCATTCAGCCCATTATATCCGCACCAGCTTCTCTCCATACCCCAGCACATTCTTCCTTTTCAGATAACAGTCTATTTCCCTTTTGAATGCTTCAACTGAACCTTACTCGCAGGCAGTGCATTCCATCCAAAGGATTGGGAGCAGGAGTTGGCCATTCAGCCCCTCAAGCCTGCCCTGCCATTCAATAAGATCATGGCTGATCTGATTGTGGCCTTAACTCCACATTCCGGCCACCCCCGACAACGTTTGACTCTCTTGTTGACCAAGAATCTGTCTACTTCTTCTTACAACTATTCAGCAACCCATCGTCCTCCACTCTCTGGAGAAGAGAATACCAAAGACTCACAACCTTCTGAGAGAAAAAAATCTTCTCATCTCCATTTCAAATGGGAGAACCTCCCCCCGCCCCCACTTATTTTTGAACTGTGTCCCCTAGTTCCAGTCTCTCCCACAAGGGGAGACATCCTTTCAGCATCCACCCTGTCAAACTCCTTCAGGATCTTAATAAACTCAATGGATACAGGCCCAGCCTGTCCAACCTTTCCTCATAGGATAACCCCCTCATCCCAGGAATCAGTCGAGGGAATCTTCTCTGAACTGCTTCAAATGTTATAATGTCTTTTCTTAATTAAGGAAACCAAAACTGTACACATGGATGCGGTCTTACCAACACTCTGTACAACGATAGCAAAGTATTTGAACTTTCAGAAAGCATTTGATAAGGTCCCTCACAAGGGGTTAGTGAGCAAAATTAAAGCATTTGGGATATGGAGTGGTATAATGGCATCAAGAATTGGTTGACAGACAGGAAACAGAGAGTGGGAATAAATGTGTCTTTTTCTGAGTGGCAGGCAGTGACTACTGGGGTGTCGCAGTGCTTGGGACCCAGCTGTTCACAATATATATAAATGGCCTGGATGAGGCAACCAAATGTAACATTTCCAAGTTTGCTGATGACACAAAACTGGGTGGAATCGTGAGCTGTTATGAGGATGCAAGGAGGCTTCAAGGCGATTTAGACAAGTTGAGTGAGTGGGCAAACACATGGCAGACGCAGTGCAATGTGGCTAAATGTGAAGTTATCCACTTTGATGTAGGAAGGAAGGAAGAGTATTATTTAAATGGTGACATATTGGGAAGTGTGGATGTACAAAGGGATCTGGGTCTCCTTGTACACCAGTCAACGAAAGTGGAGAGGAAGGTACAGAAAGACAAATGGTATGTTAGCCTTCGTTGCAAAAGGATTTGCGTTCAGAAGTAGGGATGTCTTACTGCAGTTATACAGGGCCTTGGTGAAACCACACCTGGAGTATTGTGTGCAGTTTTGGTCTCCCTGCTTAAGAAAGGATATACTTGCCACAGAAAGAGTACAGCGGAGGTTCGCCAGGCTGATACTGGGGTTGGCGGGACTGTTGTATGAGGAGAGATTGTTTGGACTGGGCTTGTATTCACTGGAGTTTAAAAGGATGAGAGGAGATCTGATTGAAACATATAAAAGGCTGGACAGACTAGATGCAGGGAGAATGTCCCTGGTTCTAGATTCCCCATCCAAACACAGTCTCACAAGATGGGGTAGATGTGGTGAGGAAAAACCTCTTCACTCAAAGGGTAGTAAACCTGTGGAATTCTCTACCACAGAAAGCTGTGGAGGCCAAGTCACTGAATGGCATTCGAGAAAAAGATAGATCATTTTTTAGATTTTAATGGGGAAAATGCAGGAGTATGGCATTGAGATAGAGGATCAGCAATGATCATATTGAATGGCAGAGCAGGCTCAAAGGGCCGAATGGCCTTCTCCTGCTCCGAGTTTCTATCCCTACTCTATATTCCATTCCCCCTGCAATAAACAATAACATTCCATTCACCTTCCTGATCACTTGCTATACCTGCAGACTAACCTTTCCTGATCCATGTACCAGGACACTCAGATCCCTCTGTATCTCAGAGTTCTGCAATCTCTCTCCATTTAAATAATACTCTGCATTTTTATTCTTTCTGCCAAAGTGGACTTTTGCCCACTCTCTTAACCTATTTAAATCCCTTTGCAGGTTCTTTATAGCCTCACAACGACTTATAGTCCTATCTACCTAAATTTAGCAACCATTTGTTAGATCTTGTCACCCAAGTCATTTATATAAATTGTAAATAGTTGAGATCCCAGCATTGATCTCTATGGCACACCACTCATCACATCTTGCCAACCCAAAAATGATCTATTTATGCCTACTCTCTGTTTCCTGTTAGTGAACTGATCCTCTATCCTCGCTAATATGTTCCCCCCTATGCCATGAGCTCTTATTTTGCATAGTAATCTTCAAGTGGGACCTTGTCAAATACCTTCTGGAAATCCAAGTAAAGCACATCCACAGGTTCCCCTTTATACACCTCGCTTGTTACTTCCTCAAAGAACTCCAACAAATTAATCAAATATGATTTTCCTTTCACAAAACCATGTTGACTCTGTCTGATTGCATTGAGATTTTCTAAGTAACCATCACAACCTCCTTAATAATAGATTCCAGCAATTTCCCGATGGCAGATGTTTAGCTAACTGGTCTGTAATTTCCTGCTTCCTGTCTCGCTCCTTTCTTGAATGGAGGAATCACATTCACTATTGTCCACTCTGATGGGATCTTTCCCGAATCTCAGGAATTTTGGAAAATTAAAACCAATGTATCTATTATCTCCCCAGCCACTTCCTTTAAATCCCTAGGGTGAAATGCATTGTGACCTGGGGACTTGTCAGCTTTCAGTTCTAATAATGTTCTCAGTATCCTTTCCCAGGTGATTGTAATTGTTTTAAATTCCTCCCTCCCTTTCACCTCCTGATTCACAATTATTTCTGGAGTGTTATTTGTATCCTCTACAGTGAAGACAGACACAAAATATCTGCTCAATTATCCCCCATTTCCGTATTTTCCATTATCGATTCCCTATTCTCACTCTGTAAAAGGCCAACTCTCACTGTACTTACTCTTTTCATTTTTAAATATGTGTTGTAACTGTTACTATCTGACTTTTTAGTTCCAGCTAGCTTCCTCTAATACTCTAATTTTCTCCCACCTTTTTGATCCTTTAGTTGATCATTCTTTGTTGTTCTTTATATTCTGTACTGGCCTGTCAAACTTCTTTGTGGAATCATAGGCATTTTCTTTCAATCTGATTCTATCTTTAACTTATTTAGTTAACCACAAATGGTTGTCATTCCCTTAGAGTTTTCCTTCCTGACTGGAATGTATCTTTCTGATTCCAGATCGAACCACTCACTGTGAGAAAAAGTTTCTCCCATTTTGCTTTTGCTCCTTTTGCCAATTATTTCAAATCTGTGCCCTCTCCTTCTCAACCCTTCTGCCAATGGAAACAGTTTTTCCTTGTCATCTCTTTTCTGCACCCTCTCCAATGTCTTCAAATCCTTCCTAAAGTGTGGTGCCCGCAGCCGGACACAATATTCCAGTAGAGATCGAACTATCATTTAACCTCCTTACTCCATGTCCCGTTAATAATAAATACCACTGGCACCATTTGCTTTTTCAAATTTTGTTTCCATTGTACAAGAATCAATGCAGCTTAAATTCACCGCTCTGGAAGTGATTATTCAATCTGGTTTTAACACATCTGGAGTTCTCAAACGGTGCAGCAGCTTTCAGGGATGGTCCGGGGCTTCTTTTTTAATTCAGCAAACGACAGGAAAGGATGGGGGGTAACTGGTGCTGAGGAAGCCACACACTGGATTGATCAATGCTGTAGATAGAGTCTGGCGGCTGCTAATCAATAGATACACGCCCTGATTTTAGGAATTAAATTTGAAATATTAATATGATTTTTGTCTCTCAGTTTTGGCAGGTCTTTGCAAACAATTTGTGGCATTAAATTTAGTTCTGAATTTGCTGTTGCTCCTGTGGGGAAGATGAAGTTACCAAGAGCAGTATGTTGCGGGGAAATTAAAGAAATGGTTACCTGGCACACAAAACGGTTACCTGGGAAGGGACATTAAATAGGCACTGGCTCTTAGCACAGACAAGTTACTTAAAGTTAAAACATGTAGGAACCGAAATGCTGCAGGAAGCTGGTCAGAGCTTGAGGCACTTTAAGATAAGGGCAGACCCAGAACAATAAGACTGATAAGATCAGCCACAGATGGGAACATAAATACATAAATGAATGTATAGATCGAAACCAGTCATTGATGGAGGAAATGTATCCATTCTATGAACAATGCTATGTTAACTACCCATGTCTGTACCTGTCTGATTGTAACGATGTGTTAACTATCGATCATCATGATCCATCTACTCAACTATAACGATGTGTTAAACAGCTAATGTCCAGACTACTTATTGTCTAAAAGGTATAAAAATGATCAACTGCTATTGTATGATTGAGAAGGTAGCTGCCAAGTACTGCAGAGTACCAGTGTGCTTTCTCCCCGAAACTTCGTATCCGAAATAAAACTGTATTGTTGAACCTCCAAGTCTGACTCCGGTGGTAAATTTCCAACAAGTAAAATGTGGGTTAGGAATGTAATAAACTGCGGTGATGAGAAAGGTCAATAGAAATATCTTTGTATAACAGTCCAACTAATCACTGTAATAATTCAATGTTGGCAATAACTCGGAATACTGAATTAATCACCGGTTTAGAAGCAACTATATTGTTGTCACAGCTTAAATTTAACAGTGGGCTTGTTGTCTTTTCATTTTAAACTGTCTCCACGTCATAGCTATCTGTGATTGAGCTGTTGTTTGAAGCCTGACACAATTAAAATCTTCAAACAGGGCTGAGAAATCTACTCCGATATTGTCTCTATCCAATTTGGAGTTGCCCTCGAATCCTCAAAGACTTACAAACCTCAGTATGTTGGCCAGGCATTGAGAAGGAAGTGGAGCAGTTTTGTTAAAACATGCCATTAATGTTACCTTGTTAATAGACCCAATTCACTAGGAGCAGTACGCAGTCAGCTGTTACCGGCTGGACCGTGGGAGGATGTAGCAGTTGACTTCACTTCTTAGGTTTGCTTCCATCAGGAGAGTCTGTATGAGTGGGGATGCCTGACCACTATTACTATGAGTATGTTGTGGTGAAGTCCACAACAGCTGAGAAAATGGTGTCTGCATTGACTGAAATATTTGCAAGGCATGGTCTACCAGTCACTCTGTATTCCAACAATGGACCACAACTCATTTCACAGAGCTTTGTGGCCACGTGTGCAGTAACCCCACACAAAGGAAAAGAGACCAGCTGAGCTGCTGTTTGGAGCAAAATACACAGCAAGATTCCAGAGCTGAGGGACATTAGTGTTGATCAGGAAGTGGAGATCATGATGCTGGGGAAAAGGGTGCTGCAAAGTTTTATACACAGCAAAGGGAGCTCGACAGTCTGACGTGATGCCAGGTGATGGGAGTATGATGGAAATTTCCCCAGGCTGAACAGCGTGAGTGTGCAGATGCCAGAAGGAGTTCTGTATGACCAAAATTCTTCATGTGTCAAAAAGTATCACGGTGACAAAGAAACAGCGGCAGATGAAGCAGATGTTGGAGCTGAGGCAAAGCTGACATCCAGCGATCCAGAATATTCCAGGCCAGCAATGCTGATGTGCAGACAGACAGAGCTTGGTATCCAAAGGGGAAAACATCAGGTCCCGAGGAAACGACAACAACACTAATCCTGACACGATGACCAGAGGCCCTCAAACAGCAGGCAGTCTGCAGAGTGAGAGGAGACCACCAAAGCAATATGAACATTTTGTACCATTTAGTGACAGAACATGAAATCCAAAAGCAGTTCGGAGCAATGATCTGTGATTTAAAGCAATGTGATTTTATGCTGATAAATAGCAAATCTCGACACACAGTATGTGCCTAGATGTGAAGTTTTATGTGTTGTAATTCTGTTTGAAACAAAAGGCTGTAAGGCGAACACTGCTCTCGTGGTTTGAAGTTCCTACTTATGATGTTTGTAATTAGAGTGGATCAGTGAAAAGCATTGAATGACATACTGATGAGTATCAGAAAGGATATAACAGTTAAATAGTGAAACAGAAATCAGAAGTTCACTTTATACCAGATGAAGAAACAGGGAAATAGCAGCTCAGAAAGTGAAATACCGAACAAAAGACTGAAACTGTATCAGACTGTGATACACTGAACCTACGGCATGGTAGCACAGTGGTTAGCACTGCTGCTTCACAGCTCCAGGGACCTGGGTTCGATTCCCGGCTTGGGTCACTGTCTGTGTGGAGTTTGCACATTCTCCTCGTGTCTGCGTGGGTTTCCTCCGGGTGCTCCGGTTTCCTCCCACAGTCCAAAGATGTGCGGGTTAGGTTGATTGGCCATGCTAAAAATTGCCCCTTAGTGTCCTGAGATGCGTAGGTTAAAGGGATTAGTGGGTAAATATGTAGAGATATGGGGGTAGGGGCTGGGTGGGATTGTGGTCGGTGCAGACTTGATGGGCCGAATGGCCTCTTTCTGCACTGTAGGGTTTCTATGATTTCTATGATTACCTGACATTGGCAATTGAAGAAATTCACTCAGAGAATGTTAGGAAAATAATGATTTGTTGAGTTCTCTTGCAAATTTTATTACTGTTTGTTTAGTAAGGGATAGAGTCCAAGCTGAAAGTGAAGGAACATCTGACTGATCTGTCAATGTTACAGTGAAAACTGGAATATTGTGAAAGAGGTTTGACTGAAAAGTTATTGTTAGACTTTGAGAATTTGTGTCATTGTTTGGAAAGTTGTCATGTAGGACACAAGTTCAGATGATGAAGAAGAAAAAAGACAATGATGCTTGAATAAAAACAAGATGAGAGGTCACATGACACCAGGTTATAGTCCAACAGGTTTATTTGAAATCACAAGCTTTTGGAGCATTGCTCCTTCATCTCGTTTCCCTGTTGGACCATAACCTGGTGTCATGTGATCTCTCATCTGGTCCATCCCAGTCCAACACCCTCATCTCCACATCATGAATAAAAACGAAATACTGTGGATGCTGGAAATCTGGGGAAAAAAGCAGAAAGTGCTGGAAAATCTCAGCAGGTCTGGCAGCATCTGTAGAGAAACAGGGTTAATATTTTGTATCCAATATGAATCTCTGACAGAATTGACATACTTTTAATTTGCTAAATGAGCGATGTTATACATAAAACAGAAAATGCTGGAAAATCTCAACAAGTCTGCCAGCCTCTGAGGAGAGGGCGGCACGATGGCAGACTGGTTAGCACTGCTGCCTCACAGCTCCAGGGACCTGGGTTTGATTCCCGGCTTGGGTCACTGGCTGTGTAGAATCTGCACGTTCTCCCCGTTTCTGTGCGGGTTTCCTCCGGTTGCTCCGGTTTCCTCCCACAATCCAAAGATGTGCGGGTTAGATTGATTGGCCATGCTAAATTGCCCCTTAATGTCCCAGGATGCATAGGTTAGAGGGATTAGCGGGACAAATATGTGGGTTTAGGAGGATCGGGCCTGGGTGGGATTGTTGTTGGTGCAGACTCGATGGGCCCAATGGCCTCCTTCTGCACAGTAGGGATTCTATGATTAGAATAGAGCCAACGTTTCCAGTCTGGATAACCCTTCACCATCCAACTGAATATATTTGCATACTCTGGTTGTACAGTACCACATGCTGCCAGTGATGAAGGTCAACTAAGGTCGGCTGGCATGTGGTCACACATAACCCAACATGGCAGCGTAGAAATTGTCACCCTGGCAGTTAAATCTGTGCACTTTGTGTTGTTCTTTCAGCCTGAGATATGAGACTCTGCCTGGTTCAGCCAGCACATTAAATTTTGCCAGAGGTTTCCAAACTTCTGCCATGGGCTCGCAAGATAAACAAGTGGGTAAGCCCAATGTGGAAATCATTCACAGCTTCATGTGCAATGAAGCAATGAGAATCTGTCTGAGATCAACATCATTAGTTAAAATCAAGAACAAATACTGGAGGCCAGGGAAGGGCTCACTGTCTGAATATTCAGCACATAATCATCACGAACAATCCAACACAATACTCACTGCACCGCAGCAACAGAGTGTCAGCACTGAAGGAGTGCCGCACTGTCAGAGGGTCAGTACTGAGGGAGTGCGACACTGTCAGAGGGTCAGTACTGAGGGAGCGCCGCACTGTCAGAGGGTCAGTACTGAGGGAGTGCTGCACTGTCAGAGGGTCAGTGCTGAGGGATGCTGCACTGTCAGAGGGTTAGTACTGAGGGAGTGCTGCACTGTCAGAGGGTCAGTGCTGAGGGAGTGCTGCACAGTCAGAGGGTCAGTACTGAGGGAGTGCCGCACTGTCAGAGGGTCAGTGCTGCAGGATGCTGCACTGTCAGAGGGTCAGTACTGAGGGAGTGCCGCACAGTCAGAGGGTCAGTGCTGCAGGATGCTGCACTGTCAGAGGGTCAGTACTGAGGGAGTGCTGCACTGTCAGAGGGTCAGTACTGAGGGAGTGCCGCACTGTCAGAGGGTCAGTACTGAGGGAGTGCTGCATTGTCAGAGGGTCAGTGCTGAGGGAGTGCCGCATTGCCAAAGGGTCAGTACTGAGGGAGTGCCGCACTGTCAGAGGGTCAGTACTGAGGGAGTGCCGCACTGTCAGAGGGTCAGTGTTGAGGGAGTGCCGCACTGTCAGAGGGTCAGTGCTGAGGGAGTGCCACACTGTCAGAGGGTCAGTGCTGAGGGAGTGCCACACTGTCAGAGGGTCAGTGCTGAGGGAGTGCCACACTGTCAGAGGGTCAGTACAGAGGGAGTGCCGCACTGCCAGAGGGTCAGTGCTGAGGGAGTGCTGCACTGTCAGAGGGTCAGTACTGGGGGAGTGCTGCACTGTCAGAGGGTCAGTACTGAGGGAGTGCTGCACTGTCAGAGGGTCAGTGCTGAGGGATGCTGCACTGTCAGAGGGTTAGTACTGAGGGAGTGCTGCACTGTCAGAGGGTCAGTGCTGAGGGAGTGCTGCACAGTCAGAGGGTCAGTACTGAGGGAGTGCCGCACTGTCAGAGGGTCAGTGCTGCAGGATGCTGCACTGTCAGAGGGTCAGTACTGAGGGAGTGCCGCACAGTCAGAGGGTCAGTGCTGCAGGATGCTGCACTGTCAGAGGGTCAGTACTGAGGGAGTGCTGCACTGTCAGAGGGTCAGTACTGAGGGAGTGCCGCACTGTCAGAGGGTCAGTACTGAGGGAGTGCTGCATTGTCAGAGGGTCAGTGCTGAGGGAGTGCCGCATTGCCAAAGGGTCAGTACTGAGGGAGTGCCGCACTGTCAGAGGGTCAGTACTGAGGGAGTGCCGCACTGTCAGAGGGTCAGTGTTGAGGGAGTGCCGCACTGTCAGAGGGTCAGTGCTGAGGGAGTGCCACACTGTCAGAGGGTCAGTGCTGAGGGAGTGCCACACTGTCAGAGGGTCAGTGCTGAGGGAGTGCCACACTGTCAGAGGGTCAGTACAGAGGGAGTGCCGCACTGCCAGAGGGTCAGTGCTGAGGGAGTGCTGCACTGTCAGAGGGTCAGTACTGGGGGAGTGCTGCACTGTCAGAGGGTCAGTACTGAGGGAGTGCTGCACTGTCAGAGGGTCAGTACTGAGGGAGTGCTGCACTGTCAGAGGGTCAGTGCTGAGGGAGTGCCGCACTGTCAGAGGGTCAGTACTGAGGGAGTGCTGCATTGCCAAAGGGTGTGGGGCGGAACGTTATTTTGAGGTCTGGTTTCTCGGGACCGGAAGTGCCGAGTCCGCGGGAAGGAGTTTGTTGCTGCAACCGGAAGTGATCCGTTTTTAGCGAGGAGGTGAGTTTGGCTCCTGATCCCGGCCCACTGCGAGTCTGGAGAACAAATGTGACTGAGATCCCGAAACAGAGCGGCACTCCCTCAGTACTCACCCTCTGACACTGCAGCACTCCCTCAGCACTGACCCTCTGACAGTGCGGCACTCCCTCAGTACTGACCCTCTGACAGTGCGGCACTCCCTCAGTACTGACCCTCTGACAGTGCGGCACTCCCTCAGCACTGACCCTCTGACAGTGCGGCACTCCCTCAGTACTGACCCTCTGACAGTGCGGCACTCCCTCAGTACTGACCCTCTGACAGTGCGGCACTCCCTCAGTACTGACCCTCTGACAATGCGGCACTCCCTCAGTACTGACCCTCTGACAGTGCGGCACTCCCTCAGTACTGATCCTCTGACAGGGCGGCACTCCCTCAGTACTGACCCTCTGACAGTGCGGCACTCCCTCAGTACTGACCCTCTGACAGTGCGGCACTCCCTCAGTACTGACCCTCTGACAGTGCGGCACTCCCTCAGTACTGACCCTCTGACAGTGCGGCACTCCCTCAGTACTGACCCTCTGACAGTGCAGCACTCCCTCAGTACTGACCCTCTGACAGTGCGGCACTCCCTCAGTACTGACCCTCTGACAGTGCGGCACTCCCTCAGCACTGACCCTCTGACAGTGCGGCACTCCCTCAGTACTCACCCTCTGACACTGCAGCACTCCCTCAGCACTGACCCTTTGACAGTGCAGCATTCCCTCAGCACTGACCCTCTGACAGTGCGTCACTGCCTCAGTACTGACCCTCTGACAGTGCGTCACTGCCTCAGTACTGACCCTCTGACAGTGCGGCACTCCCTCAGTACTGACCCTCTGACAGTGCGGCACTCCCTCAGCACTGACCCTCTGACAGTGCAGCACTCCCTCAGCACTGACCCTCTGACAGTGCAGCACTCCCTCAGCACTGACCCTCTGACAGTGCGGCATTCCCTCAGCACTGACCCTCTGACAGTGCGGCACTCCCTCAGCAATGACCCTTTGACAGCGCAGCACTCCCTCAGTACTGACCCTCTGACAGTGCAGCACTCCCTCAGTACTGACCCTTTGACAGTGCAGCACTCCCTCAATACTGACCCTCTGACAGTGCGTTACTGCCTCAGTACTGACCCTCTGACAGTGCGTCACTGCCTCAGTACTGACCCTCTGACAGTGCGTCACTCCTTCAGTACTGACCTTCTGATAATGTGACACTCCCTCAGCACTGACCACCTGTCAGTGTAGCACTCCCTCAGCACTGACCCTCTGACAGTGCTGCACTCCCTCAGTATTGACCTTCTGACAGTGCGGCACTCCCTCATTTACTGACCCTCTGATAGTGCGGCACTCCCTCAGTACTGACCCTCTGACAATGTGACACTCCCTCAGCACTGACCACCTGTCAGTGCAGCACTCCCTCAATACTGACCCTCTGGCAGTGCAGCACTCCCTCAATACTGACCCTCTGGCAGTGCAGCACTCCCTCAATACTGACCCTCTGGCAGTGCAGCACTCCCTCAATACGGACAGTGCTGACTCCCTCAGTGCTGACCATCTGACAGTGCGGCACTCCCTCAATATGGACAGTGCAGCACTCCCTTGGTACTGATTGTGTGGCACTCACTCTGCACTGACAGTGTGGCACTCACTCAAAATTGTCCATTTTTATAATCCGTTTTCTAATGCCAACCCTATTCCTTTGAGCCAATACTGAGGTTTTATTATCTTCATCTCACGATCTCAGTGAATATGTGCTTGGTACATGGGAATGATCTCATTGTAGTCATGGAGTCCAGATCCAGTCTGAGAATCCTTCCTGGTTTCCCTTTACGCATAGGGCGGCACAGTAGCACAGTAGGGTGGCACGGTAGCACAGTAGGGCGGCACGGTAGCACAGTATGGGCGGCACGGTAGCACAGTGGTTAGCACTGCTGCTTCACAGCTCCAGGGACCTGGGTTCAATTCCCGGCTTGGGTCACTGTCTGTGTGGAGTTTGCACATTCTCCTCGTGTCTGCGTGGGTTTCCTCCGGGTGCTCCGGTTTCCTCCCACAGTCCAAAGATGTGCGGGTTAGGTTGATTGGCCATGCTAAAAAACTGCCCCTTAGTGTCCTGAGATGTGTAGGTTAGAGGGATTAGTGGGTAAAATATGTAGGGATATGGGGGTAGGGCCTGGGTGGGATTGTGGTTGGTGCAGACTCGATGGGCCGAATGGCCTCTTTCTGTACTCTAGGATTTCTATGATAAGTTCTGGAACTAATTTCTTAGCTTCCAATTACCTGAGCTATGATTGAATTTGGAATTGGGATCTGTAGCTGTGTATTACATGAGATGAGCCTTATATCCACAGTCTCCGCACAAGGTCTAGATTTAAAGCAAATAGAATCTGTTTCTCCTAATGTTTACCTGCCCTTTTATTGCCCAGAATGTCGAGTGAAGCAGAAACTGTTCCTAATTACGAGGAAATGTTTGCTCGTCGGTTCACTGCCGCTGACGAGGAGTATCAGGAGATGGTGAAATGTCCAGCAGATCCACCACCGATTGTGGAAGACTGGAGGGTCCGGACAGGTGGTAATCGCAGGTGTGTAAAGAGCAGCCACTGATCCTTGCTAACACAATGAGAGTATTTCCGTCAGTGTGGGGTACCAGGCTTTAGAAATGTCAGTCAGAAAGAGGGAAAATGTATGGAAAGGAATGTAAAAATGTAAGGAAAATGTCTGGAATTTAGAACATTGAGAGGGGATCTCATAGAAACATATAAATCCTGATGGGATTGGACAGGCTAGATGCGGGAAGAATGTTCCCAATGTTGGGGAATTGCAGAACTAGGGGTCACAGTCTAAGAGTAAGGGGTAAGCCATTCAGGACTGAGAAGAGGAAGAACGTCTCCACTCAGAGAGTTGTGAACCTGTGGAATTCTCTACCACAGAAAGCTGTTGGGGTCACTTCGTTGGATATGTTTAAGAGGGAGGTGGACGTGGCCCTTGTGGCTAAAGGGATCAAGAGGGATGGAGAGAAAGCGGGAGTGGGATACTGAAAGTGCATGATCAGCCATGATCATATTGAATGGTGATGCAGGCTCGAAGGCCGAATGGCCTACTCCACCTATCTTCGATGTTTCTACGTATCGATATTTGTAAAGGAGGAAATACCTGTTGGAGTTGGGCACTGAAATATAGAAGTAGTTCAGACAGTAACAGGACTTATGGTTAGAGATTAACAATATATTTATTCTTTCATGGGATGTAGGCGTCGCTGGCTGGGCCAGCATTTATTGCCCATCTGCAATTGCCCTTGAGAAGGTGGTGGTGAGCTGACTTCCTGAACCGCTGCAGTTCATGTGGTGTAGGTACACCCACAATGCTGTTAGGAAGGGCGTTCCAGGATTTTGACCCAGTGACAGTAAAGGAACAGTGATATATTTCCAAGTCAGGATGGTGACTGACTTGGAGGGGAACGTCCAGGTGGTTTTGGTGCTTGCATGCATCTACTGCCCTTGTCCTCAGCGGTTAGAGGTTGTGGGTTTGGAAGGTGCTGTCGAAGGAGCCTTAGTGAGTTACTGCAGTGCATCTTGTAGATGGTACACAATGTTGCCATTGTGCATCGGTGGTGGAGGGAGTGAACGTGTTTTTGTGGAGGGGATGTGTTTCCATCCCTCTTCAGTTCTGAAGAGTCACACAGACTCAAAACATTAGTTATTTTTCTCTCTTCACAGATGCTGCCAGACGTGCTGTGCTTATCCAGCATTTTCTGCTTTTATTTCAGATTTCCAGCCTCCGCAGTATTTTGATTTTATGAATCTCCTGGCTTGGTGGTAATGCCAGAGTGGGGGATATGCCAGGATGTGAGGTTACAGGTTCTAGTTGAACATAGAACATAGAACATTACAGCGCAGAACAGGCCCTTCGGCCCACGATGTTGCACCGACCAGTTAAAAAAAAAAACTGTGACCCTCCAACCTAAACCAATTTCTTTTCGTCCATGAACCTATCTACGGATCTCTTAAACGCCCCCAAACTAGGCGCATTTACTACTGATGCTGGCAGGGCATTCCAATCCCTCACCACCCTCTGGGTAAAGAACCTACCCCTGACATCGGTTCTATAACTACCCCCCCTCAATTTAAAGCCATGCCCCCTCGTGCTGGATTTCTCCATCAGAGGAAAAAGGCTATCACTATCCACCCTATCTAAACCTCTAATCATCTTATATGTTTCAATAAGATCCCCTCTTAGCCGCCGCCTTTCCAGCGAAAACAATCCCAAATCCCTCAGCCTCTCCTCATAGGATCTCCCCTCCATACCAGGCAACATCCTGGTAAACCTCCTCTGCACCCTCTCCAAAGCCTCCACATCCTTCCTGTAATGTGGGGACCAGAACTGCACACAGTACTCCAAGTGCGGCCGCACCAGAGTTGTGTACAGTTGCAACATAACGCTACGACTCCTAAATTCAATCCCCCTACCAATAAACGCCAAGACACCATATGCCTTCTTAACAACCTTATCTACTTGATTCCCAACTTTCAGGGATCTATGCACACATACACCTAGATCCCTCTGCTCCTCCACACTATTCAAAGTCCTCCCGTTAGCCCTATACTCAACACATCTGTTATTCCTACCAAAGTGAATTACCTCACACTTCTCCGCATTAAACTCCATCCGCCACCTCTCGGCCCAACTTTGCAACCTGTCTAAGTCTTCCTGCAAACTACGACACCCTTCCTCACTGTCTACCACACCACCGACTTTGGTGTCATCAGCAAATTTGCTAATCCACCCAACTATACCCTCATCCAGATCATTAATAAATATTACAAACAGCAGTGGCCCCAAAACAGATCCCTGAGGTACACCACTTGTAACCGCACTCCATGATGAATATTTACTATCAACCACCACCCTCTGTTTCCTATCCGCTAGCCAATTCCTGATCCAATTTCCTAGATCACCCCCAATCCCATACATCTGCATTTTCTGCAGAAGCCTACCATGGTGAACCTTATCAAACGCCTTACTAAAATCCATATATACCACGTCCACTGCCTTGCCCCCATCCACCTCCTTGGTCACTTTCTCAAAAAACTCAATAAGGTTAGTAAGGCACGACCTACCTGCCACAAAACCATGCTGACTATCACCTATCAATTCATTACTCTCCAAATAACTATAAATCCTATCCCTTATAATTTTTTCCAACATCTTGCCGACAACAGAAGTGAGACTCACCGGTCTATAATTCCCGGGGAAGTCTCTGTTCCCCTTCTTAAACAATGGGACAACATTCGCTAACCTCCAATCTTCTGGTACTATACCAGAGGCCAACGACGACCTGAAGATCAGAGCCAGAGCCAGAGGCTCTGCAATCACTTCTCTTGCCTCCCAGAGAATCCTTGGATAAATCCCATCCGGACCAGGGGATTTATCTATTTTCAGACCCTCCAGAATATCCTGCACATCCTCCTTATGAACTGTAATACTGTCTATTCTACTCCCCTGCAACCCAGTGTCCTCCTCAGCTATATTCATGTCCCCTTGCGTGAACACCGAAGAGAAATATTGGTTCAATGCTTCACCAATCTCCTCCGGTTCCACACATAACTTCCCTCTGCCATCTATAACTGGCCCTAAACTTGCCCTAACCAACCTTCTGTTCTTGACATACCTATAGAACGCCTTAGGATTCTCTTTAACCCTATCCGCCAAAGTCTTCTCATGTCCCCTTTTAGCCCTTCTAAGCTCGCTCTTCAACTCCCTCTTAGCCAATCTAAAGCTTTCTAGTGCACTACCCGAGTGCTCACGTCTCATCCGAACATAAGCCTCCTTTTTCTTTTTAACCAACAAAGAAACTTTTTTGGTGCACCACGGTTCCCTAGCCCTACCAATTCCTCCTTGCCTGACAGGGACATACCTATCACAGACTCGCAGTAGCTGCTCCTTGAAAAAACTCCACATGTCGGACGTTCCCAGTCCCTGTAAACTCCTAGTCCAACCTATGTTTCCTAATTCTCTCCTAATAGCCTCATAATTACCCTTCCCCCAGCTAAAACCACTGGCCCGAGGTTCATGCCTATCCCTTTCCATCACTAAGGTGAACGTAACCGAATTGTGGTCACTATCACCAAAATGCACACCAACTTCCAAGTCTAGCACCTGGTCTGGCTCATTTCCCAGCACCAGATCCAATATAGCCTCACCTCTAGTTGGCCTGTCTACATACTGAGTCAAAAAACCTTCCTGCACGCTTTGAACAAAAACTGACCCCTCTAACGAGCTAGAGCTATAACAATTCCAGTCAATATTAGTCAAGTTAAAATCCCCCATAACAATTGCCCTATTACTTTCACTCCTAAGCAGGATTGACTCCGCAATCCTTTCCTCAACCTCTCTAGAACTTTTAGGAGGTCTATAAAAGACTCCCAACAGGGTGACCTCTCCTCTCCTATTTCTAATCTCCGCCCATACTACCTCAACAGATAAGTCCTCATCAAACCTCCTCTCTGACACTGTGATACAATCTCTGACCAATAATGCTACAGTTCTGCTCCTGCTGATCACAGTGCCTCATGGATGCCCAATCTTGAGTTGTTAGATCTGTTCGAAATCTATCTCGTATAGCAGGGACTTCATGTCCACAGGGACTGTGCGGTGGTCACTCCTACCGATACTGTCATAGACAGATGCATCTGTGGCAGGCAGTTTGGTGAGGATGAGGTCAAGAAGGTTTTTCCCTCTTGTGGGTTCCCTCTCTACCTGCCAGAAAGCCAGTCTAACAGCTTTAGGACTTTAGAACTCAGCCTGTCTGGTCTATAATGATTCTATCGGTCCACTCTTGGTGATGGACATTGAAGTCCCCACCCAGAGTACATTCTGTATCTTTGCCACCCTCAACGCTTCCTCCAAGTGTTGTTCAACATGTAGGAGTGCTGATTCATCAGCTGAGGGGGGGCAGTACGTGGTAATTCTCAGGAGTTTTCCTTGCCCATGTTTGACCTGATGACATGAAACTTAATGGGTGTTGAGGACTCCCAGGTCAACTTCCTCCCGACTGTGTACCACTGTGCCGCACCTCTCCTGAGTATGTCCCGTCCCACCAACAGAACAAGGATGGTGGTGTCTGGGACTTTATCTGTAAGGTATGATTCTGTGAGTATGACTATGTCAGGCTGTTGCTTGACTAGTCTGTGAGACAGCTCTCTCAATTTTGGCACTAACCCCCAGATGTTAGTAAGGGGGAGTTTCCAGGGTTGACAGGGCTGAGTTTGCCATTGTTGTTTCCAGTGTCTAGGTCGATGCCAGTTGGTGCATCCAGTTTCATTGCTTACCAACTTTCTAGCAGTTAGACACAACTGTGTGGCTTGCTCGGCCATTTCAGTGGGCATTTAAGAGTCAACCACATTGCTGTGGTCTGGAGTCACATGTAGATGCGACCAGTTAAGGATGGCAAATTTATTTCCCTAAAGGCCATTAGTGCCCCAGATGGGTTGTTACGACAATTGACAATGGTTTCATGGTCATCATTACAGCTTTTTATTTTCAGAGTTATTGACTGAATTTAAATTCCAGCAGCTGCAGTGGTGGGATTTGAACCCATGTCCCCAGAGTTTCCGGCTTACTAAATGTCCAGTGACATCACCACTATACCCCCACCCCGCCTAACAGGGATTGTTTCATTAGTGGGGATGTACTACCATCGCCAAATCAATAGCAGTAAATGGAAGAGAAAATCTCTTAACTAGATCAGAGAGATGAGTCAGAAAACATAATTATTTTTCCTGGAAATCTTTATCAGCTATACATGATTAAGACAAGGAGGGAATGGAATAGCTTACATGTGGGTGGAACTCTCCATCCTCGTGTATCTAACAGCTCGGTGTTGCTGCATCTGGCCATGAGTAAGAAGATAATTGATGAACTGTTAAAGGTGAATAATTACCTTGGGGAGAATGATTGTAATGAGTTGGAAAAGTGAAAACAACTGCAGCATTTGGAAATATTCTCCTTTTCCAGTGACATCATCAAATAATTAAATCATTCCAAAGTGATTAAAGCTAGATTTGACATCAGTTTGAGATTTTTTACCTTTTTTGTTTTTTAGATCACAAGACTACCGATCATACAGAGGCCGGGACGATGGCCGGAACTGGTCCAATAACCGTCAATGGCAAGGGAGAGCTCGTGGCTACAATCACCACCAGGGCTCTTGTGAACCTTACAGTCAAGGCTCTAATTCACACTGGCAATATAACCACCATCGCTACTGACACTGAGCCATGATCCAATCACTCAGCAGTTTAAAACATCACAATAACTAACATCAGACAGGGAAATGGATTCTAATTTTAAAGAAGGCTTCTTGTCATCAGTTTTCCTGCCATTAGTTAGGTTGGTAGTTTGGGGGGAATTATAGTTATGCAGTAGATGATGGGTTACTGTCACCCTGAACAGTCTAGGAACTTGTGGGTAATGGTTCTTGCTTAACTAATTGTATATTTGGTCAAAATATATTGTCTTGGAATGGTGTTGAAATCTTGGCATGCCCTTGCCAGGGAGACACTAATCACCGGCCTAGTCCCCTTCTTGTGATCAGTAGAACCTGATTCTGAATAAAATCCGTAGGGATTTCTTCGGGAGGAGTATGTGATTAAACACAATCGCTGGATCCTTCCTGAGTTAATCTCCACTCATTCAGTTCCCTCCACTGGGTCTTGTTACTCCACAGAAAAGACTGTCCATTCCCTGGGTACTTCAGACAGCTTGTGAGCTGGTTATACAGCACAGTGTGTGAAGAATCAGGCAAAGAGAATTAAATCTGTACGAGAATTAGTTGTTTCTTACATTTCTGGAATTGCAAAAAGCAGATAACTGTGAGGAAAATTTCTGGTTATTTAAAAATCTCTGGTGCTGTGAATCTCTTTTTAATTCAATTTTAGCCTCTGTTACTCTGTTGAAAGTTTATTGATTTTGATTTGCTCTGGTGTTTGATACAAATGTTTGAACTGTTTGGAACTCTGCAGAAATTTCTGGATGTTTAGTTGTTATAAGTTATAAAGTTTTCACTGAGAATTTGTACCAAGATCCACTGAACATTTGTCAAAGATTCCGTGGTTGAAGGGTGATATGTGAAGCCTTGTCTTTAATCCATCGTCACTCTTGATATAATGTGGCATCTGTTACTACTTCAAACCATAGCTTCTAGCTCCTTCTCTGCAATTACATTTTCTTTACTTTTGCTGATGTGTCTAATTTATTTTAAGACATTTTTGTTCTTTATGTTGTAGACAGTTGTGATGTTCAGTTGTTTGGAGTACAGTTGATTTTAGCAAAGTGTATTTGTAATGCTGAGCTGTCAGTGTAGTGGCTGTGATTGACAGGAGTGGGTCAGTGGGTACACAGAATAATGACTCACTAAAATTGATCTGTTGATAGAATTGAAAGATCTCAATGAAATGTACTCAGGATAACGGGAAACTCTCTTCCTCCCACCTGAATGTTAGCAGATAGTGGTACATGTTCATCGACTCTCTCACTATCAGAGTCTTGGTGTTTTCATAGCTCAGTATCACTCTGCTCCCTCTGTTGAGTTGCCTTGTTGCTTTGAAATTGATATCTGAATCCAAGATTATTTCAAGTTGGTCCAACTGACCATTTGCTCAAAGCAATTTGTGACTGAAGGGTTGTGTTGTGGATCTCTCTCAGTAACAGGGGCTAAAAGTTTGTAAAGTCTTTAAAGTTCTCTTTAGAGTAGGAGTGTGTTTTTAATTTTCTTCACTTTTGCCACGAGGCAATGTAGCTGTAATCCATTGGAATGTCACTGCTTGGAAACATCACTGGACTGATGGGTTCAAAGGGCAGCAGTCACTCACCATCACTGGAACTCTGTGAATAACCGGACTTTTAACACTTGTTAATTCACCTCACTGTGGATTTACTATTACCATTTACTAGACTATCCTGTCACGCTCTGACAGAACACAGGTAATTTGACCAGGCAAAATCACAGTGAGAGACAAACTCTGCTGATACCAGCCAGGATCATGAGAACTTGGCTGACTTTCCCCACCGTGGGCTCTGATCCCTGTTATGTCCCTGCTACATCCATGATTGAGCCTGGCTGCTCCCAGCACCATCTGAAGCATCTCATCTGCCTGTGCTGCTGGAGTGCCTCAGTCCACACTAACTGATCCTCCAAGACCTGACAGACACTGGAAGACTAGTTTACACTGAATATTCCCTGTTGATTGTTTCTGTATTTTTATACACCTGTATCTTTCAAATACGATGAACAAAATACAAATAAATAGATCTTGAGTCTGCTTCTAAAGCCGAATTCCATTTATTATACAAAGCTGTTAAAGTTCAGAATCAGTCAGGTGTTGATACCAAAATGGGCTTCAGGAGAACATGAGGTCTATACAGTACCAGCTGGAAAGCATTGAGATCAATCAGTAACTATTGTTGAAATGACACATAGAGTCATAGAGGTTTACAGCATGGAAACAGGCCCTTCGGCCCAACTTGTCCATGCCGCCCTTTTTTATAACACCTAAGCTAGTCCCAATTGCTCACGTTTGGCCCATATCCCTCTATACCCATCTTACCCATGTAACTGTCTAAACGCTTTTTAAAAGACAAAATTGTACACGCCTCTATTACTGCCTCTGGCAGCTTGTTCCAGATAGTCACCACCCTCTGTGAAAAAATTTCCCTTCTGGACACTTTTGTATCTCTCACCTTAAACCTTTGCCCTCTAGTTTTAGACTCCCCTACCTTTGGGAAAATATATTGACTAGCTGATTTATGTCCCTCATTATTTTATAGACCTCTATAAGATCACCCCTCAGCCTTCTACGCTCCAGAGAAAAAAGTCCCAGTCTATCAAGCCTCTCCTTATAACTCAAACCATCAAGTCCCGGTAGCATCCTAGTAAATTTCTTCTGCACACTTTCTAGTTTAATAATATCCTTTCTATAGTAGAGTGACTAGAACTGTACACAGTATTCCAAGTGTGGCCGTACCAATGTCTTGTACAACTTCAACAAGACGTCCCAACTCCTGTATTCAATGTTCTGACCAATGCAACCAAGCATGCCGAATGCCTTCTTCACCACGCTGTCCACCTGTGACTCCATTTTCAAGGAGCTATGAACAGGTACCCCTAGATCTCTTTGTTCTGTAACTCTCCCCAACACCCTACCATTAACTGAGTAAGTCCTGCCCTGGTTCAATCTACCAAAATGCATCACCTCGCATTTATCTAAATTAAACTCTATCTGCCATTCGTCAGCCCACTATGCCGCCAATCTTGGTGTTATCTGCAAACTTACTAACGATGCCTCCTATATTCTCATCCAAATCATTAATATAAATGACAAATAACAGTGGACCCAGCACCGATCCCTGAGGCACATCGCTCCAGTTTTTCAAACAGGTCTCCAGTTTGAAAAACAGCCCTCTACAACCACCCTCTGGCTTCTGTCATCAACATCAGGTTAAAGTCCAACAGGTTTATTTGGTAGCAAATACCATTAGCTTTCGGAGCGCTGCTCCTTCATCAGATGGACTGTTGGACTTTAACTTGGTGTTGTTAAAACGCTTACTGTGTTTACCCCAGTCCAACACCGGCATCTCCACATTCTGTCATCAAGCCAGTTTTGTATCCATTTAGATACCTCACCATGGATCCCAATCTATGTTTTAAAAGCCTGAGACTATTAAATGTTGGTATTCAGAGGGATTTGGCTGTCCTTGTACAAGAAACATAGGAAGTTAACATCCAGCTATAATTTGGAAGATTGTTGGCTTTTAAAGTAAGGGGTTGGAGTACATGGATAAGCAAGTCTTGCTGCAATTGTACAGGGCTTTGTGGAACCTCACCTAGAGCACAGTCTGGTCTTGCTTTAGAGGGTGGATTGATTCCTAGGATGAGTGAAGAGATCGAGTAGAGTGGCACTATATTCTCTAGAGATTAGAAGATAGGCTGAATGGCCTCTTTTTGTGCTGTAACTTTTCTATGGTTCTAAGAATGAGAGAAGTTCTCATTGGAACAGAAAGGATTCCGAGAGGGTAGATGTTGAAGCTGTGCAGCCTGATTGGAGAGACCAGAATGAAGGGAACTAATCTCAAGATATGGGGGGGTGGCAGCCATTTTGGATCAAATTGAGGAAGAATGGCTTCACTCCGAGAATTGAGAGTCTTTGGAATCCTCTCCTGGAGACCATTCTGGTGCTCAGTTGTTGACTCTATTCAAAGCTGAAATCCATAGATTTCTGGACTGTTGACCTTGTGGGGAGGGAAATGGAGTTAAGTTCAAGGATCACCATGATCTTCCGAAATGGCGGAGTAGATTTGAGGTGCTAAATTATCTGCTGCTGCTCCGATTTCATATGTTATAATTAGCTTGGTGAGTGAAAGAAAGATTTGAATTTACATAGTTCCTTTCCAACCTCGGAAGGTCCCAAAGCATTTTACAACTAACAGAGTAGGTTCGAAATGCAGTCACTGTTGTAGGAAATACAATTGCCAATGTTGCACAGCAAGATCCCACAAATAGCAATGGAATCTGCTGATAGTATTGGTTAAGGGATGAATGTTGGTCAAGATCTAGAACTCATCTCCTATTCTTCCAAGAAAAACGGTCCCACGTAGACAAGGAGGAGGAATCTCGATTTTAAACATCTCATCCAAAAGACTACTTCTGACAATACAAGACTCCCTCAGTATTGACCACATTGTATACCGAAGGATGTAAAGGGCTTGAACAGATTTAGAGATGAGATGAACTAAATTGATTACAGGAAACATATTAATCCTTACACAGATTTTTACATTTATTTTCCAAGGTTCCTTTCAGAGGGAATGACCATGAAATAGACCAGGCAGGGCACTCTGCAATGGAATGTAAAGCACCACCTTTGACAATCTGAGAGCAGGAATTAACATCACATCAAGGATAATCCATCAGAGATAGAGGAAGGAAGCAACAAATTACAGCTTTACAAATCATTGACAGCAAAACAGCAGGATTGGAAATAAGGAAGACATGATCTTTACCCCCCAAAACTCCAGACAGGGTGAGAGGTTATGCTAGAAATATCTTGTCAGAGAGGATTTGTCACAGAACCAGGCCTCAGAGAAAGTGGTTCGGATAATGAAGGAATCTGAGGAATCTAAAATCGAGCAAAGATGAGATAAAGATAGTGTAGGAAAGGCTCAGCCAAGAGCCATTCCAGAGATCTGAGTGCAGATCCACTGAGTTGAAAGTCAGGGGATTGGAGGAAGCAATTACTATCAGTTAAAGGTGTGAAATGTAAGATAAAATACAGCAGTAAGCAGATGTTAGGATGTTGTTGGGGGGAGGGAATCTGACTATCAAGGGGAGACGGCTGGACTTTTGCGACTACTATGGTCATCGCCTGGCACTGTTGGCAAAGTATTTATCACCCAACCACTAATTCTTTCAAAGAGCACTCAACAAGCTAATGATAAGAAGAGAATATTATGGAAGAGATATTCAAAATCGGGAGGGTTTTGATCAAGTGAATATGGAGAAATTTACTCAAGACAGGAGTGTCAGTAACAGGACACATTTCAGATTATTGGAACAGGAGCAGAGATTAGTTAAACAGATGTTTATTTTGCACATTGAGTTGGTGCGATCTGAAATGCTCTGCTTATCACTCTTTGCAATAACTTTGAGAGAAAGCAAGGTGAACACAACAGACTAACTCAAGCTGCAGCTTGGTGGCTGGCTAGTGTAGTCTTTGACTATAGCCAGATCTCTCATACAGCTGGGAACAGGAATAGGTTAACAAGAAGCTGCTTAACTGACTCAGTCTATGTGTAATCAACTGCGAGAAGTGCAGAGGAAGAGGTGGGATTGACGTATAAAACAGTTCATTAGCACTAGCCAGAGTTTATATATATATGCAGCCCAGCTGTTAACTCTCATCATGGTGATTTCATGAACACAATTTGCATCCATTCTGGGATTATTCAGCATCCGAACCCCTGTTGTTATATAACATCCTTTCCTTTCGTTTCCTTTCCCTCCCCCATTGTTTTCTCTGGGTTTTGCAAGTTTCTTAGTCAGCTGTCACTTAGTTATTACCCAAGTGGCCATCCTTCATTTTTTTTTATCCATTCGTGGGACATGAGCGTCGCTGGCTGGGCCAGCATTTATTGCCCATGTCTAGTTGCCCGGGGGCAGTTGAGAGTCAACCACATTGCTGTGGCTCTGGAGTCACATGTAGGCCAGACCAGGTAAGGATGGCAGATTTCCTTCCCTAAAGAACATTAGCTTGCCTTTATAGGACGGGGCATAGAGTATAAAAGTTGGGGTCTGATATTGCAGTTGTATAGAACGTTGGTTCGGCCGCATTTGGAATATTGCGCCCAGTTCTGGTCGCCACACTACCAGAAGGACGTGGAGGCTTTAGAGATGGGTTTTTCTGTCAATCAACCATGGTTTCATGGTCATCAGTTGATTCTTACTTCCAGTTTTTTTTAAATTGAATTCAAATTCCACCATCTGCTATGGCAGGATTCGAACCCGGGTCCCCAGAACTTTAGCTGAGTTTCTAGCGATAATATCACTAGGCCATTGCCTCCCCTAATTTTGTGAGAGGGAGGTCATGCCTCACTAACCTGGTGGAGCTTTTTGAAGAAGTGACTAGAATAGTTGACGAGGGAAGGACCGTGGATGTCGTCTATATGGACTTTAGTAAAGCGTTTGACAAAGTCCCTCATGGTAGGTTGGTGCAAAAGGTTGGATCTCATGGGATAAAGGGGGAGGTGGCTAGATGAGTGGAGAACCGGCTTGGTCACAGAAGACAGAGGGTGGTAGTGGAAGGGTCTTTTTCCGGCTGGATGCCTGTGACTAGTGTTGTTCATGATGTGGAGATGCCGGCGTTGGACTGGGGTGAACACAGTAAGAGTTTTAACAACACCAGGTTAAAGTCCAACAGGTTTATTTGGTAGCAAATACCATTAGCTTTTGGAGCGCTGCTCCTTCGTCAGATGGAGTGGAAATGTGCTCTCAAACAGGGCACAGAGACACAAAATCAAGTTACAGAATACTGATTAGAATGCGAATCCCTACAGCCAACCAGATCTTAAAGTACAGACAATGTGGGTGGAGGGAGCATTAAGCACAGGTTAAAGAGATGTGTTTTGTCTCCAGACAGGATAGCCCACAAGTCCAGGAGGCAAGCTGTGGGGGTTCCTGATGATGTGACATAAATCCAACATCCCGGTTTAGGCCGTCCTCATGTGTGCGGAACTTGGCTATCAGTTCTTGGCTGATGACACGAAAATGGCTGGACTGGCAGATAGTGAGGAACATTGTCAGAGGCTACAGAAGGATATAGATAGGTTGGAAATTTGGGCAAAGAAATGGCAGATGGAGTTCAATCCAGATAAATGCGAAGTGATGCATTTTGGTAGAACTAATGTAGGGGGGAGCTATACGATAAATGGCAGAACCATAAAGGGTGTAGATACGCAGAGGGACCTGGGTGTGCAAGTCCACAGATCCTTGAAGGTGACATCACAGGTGGAGAAGGTAGTGAATAAGGCATATGGCATGCTTGCCTTTATAGGACGGGGCATAGAGTATAAAAGTTGGGGTCTGATGTTGCAGTTGTATAGAACGTTGGTTCGGCCGCATTTGGAATACTGCGCCCAGTTCTGGTCGCCACACTACCAGAAGGACGTGAAGGCTTTAGAGAGAGTGCAGAGGAGGTTTACCAGGATGTTGCCTGGTATGGAAGGGCTTAGTTATGAGGAGAGATTGGGTAAACTGGGGTTGTTCTCACTGGAAAGACGGAGGATGAGGGGTGACCTAATAGAGGTGTACAAAATTATGAAAGGCATAGATAGGGTGAACGGTGGGAAGCTTTTTCCCAGGTCAGTGGTGACGTTCACGAGGGGTCATAGGTTCAAGGTGAGGAGGGGGAGGTTTAACACGGATATCAGAAGGACATATTTTACATAGAGGGTGGTGGGGGCCTGGAATGCGCTGCCGGGCAAGGTGGTGGAGGCGGACACACTGGGAACGTTTAAGACTTATCTAGATAGCCACATGAACGGAGTGGGAATGGAGGGATACAAAAGAATGGTCTAGTTTGGACCAGGGAGCGGCGCGGGCTTGGAGGGCCGAAGTGCCTGTTCCTGTGCTGTATTGTTCTTTGTTCTTTGAGCTTAGGCAGTGCTAATCAACCAGACAAGGCATCACAACTGACTCCAACTGTTTATATAGAATCACAGAATTGTTACAATATAGAAGGAGGCCATTTGGCCCATTGTGTCCACACCAGCTCTCAAATGAGCTTCATGACTGGGTGCCATTCCTCTGCCTCTTCCCCGTACCCCTGCACATTGTTTCTATTCAAATAATCATCTGATGTCATCTTGAATGCCTCGTTTGAACCTCTCCACCACAGTCCCAGGCACAGCATTCCAGACCTAAACCACTCATCATGCAAAAAAGACTTTTCTCACATCAAATGTGCTTCTTTCACAAATCACTTTAAATCTGTGCCCTCTTGATCCTTTTATGAGTGGGAACAGTTTCTCCCTATGTACTCTGTCCAGCCCCCTCATGATTTTGAACATTTCTATCAAATCTCCTCTTAGCCGCCTTCTCTCCGAGAACAGCCCCAACCTCTTCAATCCATCCTCATAGCTGGAGTTTTCACAAAGGCCTTGATCAGCTGATATCACAGGTCAGCACAAGAAGTTAAATACTGGAGGGGAAGGGGAAAAGAGGGAGAAAGCCAAGTATCGTCTTCAAAAGTGTCATTGTTGGATTTGCAATTTGGTCATTGGCTTCTTTCCAGGCCTGAGTCAAGGCTCTAATGATGTGGAGATGCTGGCGTTGGACTGGGGTAAACACAGTAAGAGTTTTAACAACACCAGGTTAAAGTCCAACAGGTTTATTTGCTAGCAAATACCATTAGCTTTCAGAGCGCTGCTCCTTCGTCAGATGGAGTGGAAATGTCCACTCCATCTGACGAAGGAGCAGCGCTCCGAAAGCTAATGGTATTTGCTACCAAATAAACTTGTTGGACTTTAACCTGGTGTTGTTAAAACTCTTACAAGGCTCTAATCCCAGGTCTCTGTCAATAGCTTTCCGAGATGGTAAAATAACTTCCTCACTGACTGATGTTCCTCCTGGTGTCTCGATTTGGAATGGAAAGGAACACTCAGTAAAGAACTTTAGCCACAAACTATCTAGAACATAATTTTAATTTAAATAAATGGTATTTTAACAGCCCTGCACTGATAATCCTGAACGTGGCAATCTAATACTTTAGCTAAAAAATAACATGCCATTAAATTAGATTTTCTCAGTTTTGCACTCTGTATCAAGGGTTGTCGTGTTGATTAATAAAACACAATTAATCAATATATTGGTGAGGGTATTTGCGTTATTCCCCAATTGAAACTTCATTCCCAGGCTGGGACAAGGAGGCTTGCAGGTGAAAGACTTCACTTTGATCTTTGATCTGTGTTGAGTTAGCTGCTTCCAGTCACGGTGCTATAGGGAAAGGTGGGACAGTCACTGTTGGTGTTTCCTGTGGGTCACTGAACAATTGTGTGTGGAGATGTGGGACTGAGGGCAGGATCAGATTGGAATCGGCCTATTCTCAGTGTTTAGCAGGGGTGAAACAGGGTTCCAGTCGGGAGGAGAGAGGATGTTGAAGAAACAAGAAATGCAGGAACTAAATTTTTAATTACCTCTGCCTTTCCATAAAGGATTTGTGTGCGATTTTGTTTAACCTTGGCAAATGATTAAATCAGCTCTTAAACATCACGAGTATATTAACAGCAGTTAAGCAATCAGTAATTTTGTCATTCAATGTATTAGCTGCCTGTTTAACACAATCCCCTTTTAAATTGGCAGGGAGTTATTCCCAATTGTTAGATGCTAATTACTGTACACTTGAGGAGTGAATTAACGTAACTACTTGAAGGGAAAAAACTGCATAAGTGAAAGTTGTAGTGCATGGAAACCATTAGCAGGGCTTTAGCTTTCAACTGACCTTGATGTGTAGAAAGGAAATATATTTTTATATATATTGTTTTTTACGTACTTTTGTGTTTTTCACTATTACTGTAAACAGCAGGTTTAACCTGGAAGATTTCTATGACTATAATAGAGATGTCATTACTCAGAATCCCCCTGGGTGCTTTCAGATTCTTCCACCTCACTGCACAGGGATTCTGGCAATCAGCCCCATTAGTGCCAACATCCAAATCTCCCTCATGGTTAAACCTGTAGAGAGTTTCCTGGTGTTATCACTGCTCTTCTCTCGTTCCTTGAAGAGGGATTAGGGCCCTGGGGTAAGGAGGAAATTAACTAAACAACATAGTTGGCTCGAGTTTGTTTGCGACGTGTACTCTGACACATGCTCTTATTATTCATCCACACAACACCTCGCTGTGTTTCACATCCTTTCTGAAATGGATTTTTCCACCTCTCTCCTTACTCAGATACCAGGGTGCTTTTAGTTGAAGAAAACAATGGTCAGTAAAAATAAATCGGAAATGATGGAATGATTACAGCGCAGAGTAAAGCCACTAAGTCTGTTGTAAAGCTGTTGCCTCTCTGGAGCAGCAATTTCACATCATGCCATTCTTCCGCCTTCCCCATGCACATTCTTCCTTTTCAGATAATAATCCAATTCCCTTTCAAAACCTCGATTGAATCTGTCTCCACCACACACTCCGGCAGCACGTTCCAGATCCCAAGCACACTTTGTGAAAAAGCTTTTTTTCATGTTCTGCATTTTATCACTAGTTCACCCTCAGAACTACATTACAAAGCCCCCCCAACCCCCCCAACCCAGGCCTACATTACATCCCCCAGTGACATTACAAAGCCCCACCGGTGACTGCATTACAACACCTCCAGTGACCATGTTACAACAGCCCTGTGACTACATTACGAAGTTTAACAACATTACAACACCCTTGTGACTATATTACAAACCCCCTCATGACTACATTGCAACCCCCCCCGTGACTACATTACAAACCCCCTCCCTGTGACTACATTACAACCCTGCCCCAAACCCATTGCTACCCCTGCCCAGTGACATTTCAAAAGTACTTCATTGGCTGTGAAGCATTTTGAGATGGCGCTGGTTATGAAAGATGCTATATAAATGCAGGTTTTTCTTTCCCGATGATTTTGCTGAGACTCGAACTAAAACAAGTCGTCATTTTGAGATAGAAACCGGAGATGGAGACTGCAAGTTATTTCTGGAAGTAAAGCAGCCCAAGTGGGCGTTCCATAACAGTCGGAATTTAAAGGGATGAATAAAGCCCTTGTTTGTTATTTGAATCCCAATTCATTGCTTCTTGTGCGTTACACACAATAGGTATTTTTTGAAAAATAAATTAAGAAAACAGCCAGAAATTATCATAAAAATACCAAATAAAAGACTGAAATCCTGATTTAAATTATTTCCAGAGACAAAGCAAAATATGACTTAAATGTAGGAACCTGAGGTCTGGTTTAATCTGCAGAAATGTGCTGAAAAGCTTATTTTTCATGTAACTGCTGTCAGGTTATTCTACTATAGACCATCTGAGATGAAGCACGTCTTTACTTTCTAGCAAGAAGTTGGGTGATAAATGGGAACCTGACTGATTTTCCTCTCAATTATCCAGAGTTATGGAATTCCGAAAACACAAACCCAGTTCAGAATAGCTAACTCAGCGGAATCCATAGATTCCTCCTGAGAGTTGTTTGTTTTGTATAAGTCAGTCTAACATTGAGGAGCACATTTACCAATTGAGCATTAGCACAGAGTAGCATGAACTTTATTCAACTCTGTTTCAATAAGACAGTGTGGCAGGGAGCAATGCAAGTATTTTTTTTTAATGTGCAGGGTTATATCTCTGCTGTGTGTGGTTTAAGGAGCTCGGTAGCAAATGGAGCTGCAATAATCTGCAATCGGTCCCTGATTGTAGCAATGGCAGCCTCTCTTTTCAGCTATTGTACTTTGGAATTTTAAAAAAATCATCTCATGGAATGTGAGCTTTGCTGCCAAAACAAGCATTATCCCTAATTTCTTTTGATAAGGTGGTGGTGAGCTGCCTTCTTGAACCGCTGCAGTTCCTATGGCAGTAGGTGCACCCAGAGTGCTTTAAGGAAGGAGTTCCAGGATTTTGACCCAGCGACAGCGAAGGGACGGCTGATACATTTCCAAGACAGGATGGTGCGTGGCTTGGAGGGGAACTTCCAGGTGGTGGTGTTCCCAGGTATCTGTTGCCCTTGTCCTTCCAGACGGTTGTGGTTGTGGGTTTTTCCAGGCAATGACCAACTCCAACAGAAAGAATCTTACCATCTCCCCTTGACATTAAATCACAAATCATCACTGAATTGCCACTATTGACATCCTGAGGGTTATCTTTCATACGAAACTGAACTGGACTCACCATATAAATACAAGAGCAAGTCAGAGGCTATGAAACCTGCAGCGAGTAACTCACCTCCTGACTCCCCAAAGTCTGTCCACTATCTACAAGGCACAAGTCAGGAGCGTGATGGGATGTTCTCTACTTGCCTGGATGGGTGCAGCTCCAACAATGCTCAAGAAGCTCAACAACATCCAGGATAAAGCAGCCCATTTGTTGGCACCCCATCCACCAGCTTAAACATTCACTTCCTCCACCACCAACACACAGTAGCGGTCATGTGTACAATCTGCAAGATGCACTGCAGCAACTCAACAACACTCCTTAGGCAGCACCTTGCAAACCCATGACCTCTACCATCTAGAATGACAGGGGCAGCAGATGCATGCAAATACCACCACTTGGAAGTTCCCCTCAAAGCCACTCACCATCCTGACGTGGAAATATAGCGCTGTTCCTTCACAGTCACTGATCAAAATCCTAGAACTCCCTCCCTAACAGCACTGTGGGTGTACCTACACTTCAGGGGCTGCAGCAGTTCAAGAAGGCATATCACCAACACCACCTTCTCAAGGGCCTTAGGGATGGGCAATAAATGCTGGCCTAGCCAGCGACACCCACAACCCATGAATTAATAAATTACTTGTCACTTATCAGCCCAAGCTGAAACATTTTCCTGGTCTTGCTGCATGTGCATGCTTCAGTATCTGAGGAGTCGCGAATGGTGCTGAACATTGTGCAGTCATCAGCAAAAATCCCCATTTCTGACCTTATGATGGAAGTAAGGGCATTGATGAAGTAGTTGAGGATGGTTGGGCCTGGGAAGCTACCCTGAGGCGGAGATGTTTGGTTTCCAACCACCACAACCATCTTCCTTTGTGCTAAGTATGACTCCAACCAATGGAGAGTTTCGCATTGACTCTAGTTTTGCTCGGGCTCCTTGTTGATTCACTCAGTCAAATGCTGTCTTGATGTTGAAGGCAGCCACTCTCACCTCACCTCTGGAGTTCAGCTCTTTTGTCCATGTTTGGACTAATGAGGTCAGGAGCTGTGTGGTCTTGGTAGAACCCAAACTGAGTATCAGTGAGCAGGTTATTGTTGAGTGAGTGCCACTTGATAGCATTGTCGATAACAGTGTAATAGTGCAATCTTCTTCTGGAAGGCACCAGATATTTAATCGTGGAATTAAGCATCTGCTTAATAATTCATGGACCTGTGATGCTGGGGGTCAGACTGTTACAATAGGAGCCACACTGAGTGTGTGACGCCACATCCTTGATGACTGCTGAGTTGAACCATATAATTAACGCTGTAACGAACCAGCAACATACTTACGACAGAGAGAGAGGCTGAAATATCAGATAGAATCTAACCCAACACCCTCAAATAAATAGCAGAAGGACTCTCAACCCCATACTACATGAGGGGTCTAATTTTGTGTTTTGATTAATAACCTCTCCTTAGTCTCTTCTAATATACAGATAACTTCTCACTTATGACAAGAAAACTGTGAGATCCCAGATCACACTGTTGAATCAACCACATCACAAGCTTGTCAAGAAATGTTACACTTGAATCATTGTTTTTATAAACTGTAGATAAAAATAACCAATTGCCAACCTCACTTAGTCACAGACTCAGATACCCAACCCGATGACAAACAGAAAACCTTTCAAATGTTTCATCCAAACATGATTAGGTTTCTGAGAAGATCTGCTTGTGTTGCTATGTCTGGCATTGTGAAAAATGAAATCAGTTGGCGAGCTATTTGTTGGGGGTGGGGGGGGGGGGGGGGGGGGAGGGAGCATAATGGGGTGCAGGATAGAGATAGACTACAGGGTAAATGAACTTC
Organism: Mustelus asterias; assembly: GCF_964213995.1. NCBI lineage: Eukaryota > Metazoa > Chordata > Chondrichthyes > Carcharhiniformes > Triakidae > Mustelus > Mustelus asterias. The sequence continues at coordinate 1,576,676 of NC_135824.1, forward strand.
AATACAGGAAGGGGTTAAATAATGTCATTTTAGAAACAATGCTTCTTTAGTGAAGTAGGGGATTTTAATTGCAGATACACGAGTCATTAACAGATTTAACAGTGGCAATGTAAGTAGATAATGTCACAACAGACTGAATCTCAGGAGTCTGGAATAGAAAAACAGGGAGACAATATTGGATTTGAACACCCACCTGAGGGTACAGCCAGATTCTGGTTTAAAGTTTCCACTGAAAGACATCACTTCTAACACTGCCACTGCCTCAGCTCAGCACAGGAATGCCAGCTCAGACTGTTTACACCATTCCTGCAATGGACTTTGGTCCGCAGCTTCTAACAAAATGAGAGTGTTGCCAATGGAATCAACCTGAATAACAGATTACAGCAAGCTGCTCTGCAATCTATTCTAGAAGTGAGAATACAAATTGACCACATTAGAAAATGTGCTCCGCTCTATCCGCATGCATGAGGGCAGCCTCAACCGGGATCTTGGGTTCATGTCACACTACATGTAACCCCCACCATTTGGCCTGAGCTTGCAAAATCCTACTAACTGTCCTGGCTTGAGACAATTCACATCTCTTTAACCTGTGATTATCCCTCTCTCCACTCGCACTGTCTGTACCTGCAAAGACTTGATTACCTGAAAAGACTCGCATTCCAACCATTATCTTGCAATTGTCTGTGTCTATATATGCCGTGTTTGTGAAACCTACCTCTCCACTCACCTGATGAAGGAGCAGCGCTCCAAAAGCTCGTGCTACCAAATAAACCTGTTGAACTTTAACCTGGTGTTGTGAGACTTCTCACTGTGCCCACATTAGAATAGGTAGGTGCTTGATACGATGGGCTGAAGGGCCTCTTTCTGTGCTGTAGAACTCTATGACTCTATGTTGAGCGTAGGTTGGAACCTGAGGTTTGTGCATTGGCTCCAAGGTGACTCCTGCCATAAGAATGTTACAAATCAGCTCCCAATTCTCCAATGAATTATTAGAGACTTTGGTTTCATTATCCCAAACACCAAATCATTTTAATTCTTTTCATGACGTTTCTGTTTTTCTGTCATGTGATTTGATTCTCATCTCCCCACACATTTTCTGTGATCAAGAGGCTGAATCAGCCATTTGAAGATTATTGAAATGCTTCTGCACAACAGTAAGGCCAAGCTGGGAAACTCAGCAGAATATTAAATGTGCTTTTTGTCACTCTGTCATACAATGATCCTTTGATACTCTTTAATTGGCTGCATTCAGGTAATTCACTGCCCAATTTTCCTTCGCTCGTTTTATTGACAATTCTATCTTTCCGGATTCAAATTTAAAGGAATTGAGTTGGACAAATCCATGGATCAGAGCATTAATCACCACAAAAGATTTATCACCACAATATCCATGGAATATTCTCTGCCTTTCAGTACAGGAAATGGAAAACCTAATATCCGGAAACAATGCTTCTTAATGCCTTAAATAAGAACAAAAGAAGCAAGAAATACTCAGTAAGTCAGGCAGCACCTGTAGAGAGAGGAACAGAATTAATGTTTCAGGTCGATACTTTTCATCAAAAGTTCTGGCCCTAAATAGTAGATTTTTTAGGAAACAGTGATGCAGGAGGTTTTTAAGGAGAAAAATGTGAGGAATGACCAGAGGAAAGAGGTTAGAATCAAAATGTCAACTCTCTCTCTCTGAAATGTTAACTTTTTTTTATTCATTCGTGGACATGGGCGTCACTGGCTGGCCAGTGTTTATTGCCCATCTCTAGCTGTCCTTGAGAAGGTGGTGGTGAGCTGCCTTCTTGAATCGTTGTAGTCCATAGGCTTTGGGTTGACCCATAATGCCTTTAGGGAGGGAATTCCAAGATTTTGACCTAGCGACTGCGAAGCAACGGTGATATGTTTCCAAGACAGGTTTGGAGGGAAACTTGCAGGTGGTGGTGTTCCCATGTATCTGCTGCCCTTGTCCTTCTAGATGGACATGGTCGTGGGTTTGGGAGGTGCTGTCTTAAGGATCTTTGGTGAACTGCTGCACTGCATCTTGTAGATAGTACACACAGCTGCTACTGAGCGTCGGTAGTGGAGGGAGTGGATGTTTGTAGATGTGGTGCCAATCTAGCGGGGCTGCTTTGACCTGGATGGTGTCAAGTTTCTTGTGTGTTGTTGGAGCTGCACCCATCCAGGCAAGTGGGAGCATTCCATCACACCCCTGACTTGTGTCTTGTAGATGGTGGATAGGATTTGGGAAGTCAGGGGGTGAGTTACTCGCCACAGTATTCCTAGCCTCTGACCTGCTCTTGTAGCCACTGTGTTCATAGGGGCGGCACGGTGGCACAGTGGTTAGCACTGCTGCTTCACAGCTCCAGGTTCGATTCCCGGCTTGGGTTACTGTCTGTGTGGAGTTTGCACATTCTCCTCGTGTCTGCGTGGGTTTCCTCCGGGTGCTCCGGTTTCCTCCCACAGTCCAAAGATGTGCGGGTTAGGTTGATTGGCCGTGCTAAAATTGCCCCTTATTGTCTTGAGAGGGGTAAGTTAGAGGGATTAGCGGATAAATATGTAGGGATATGGGAGTAGGGCCTGGGTGGGATTGTGGTCGGTGTAGACTCGATGGGCCGAATGGCCTCTTTCTACACTGTAGGGTTTCTATTTCTATGATATGGTGAGTCCAGTTAAGTTTCTGGTCAATGATAATCCCAAGGATGTTGACAGTGGGGAGGGGATTCAGTGATAGTTACACCATTAAATGTCTAGGGGCAGTGGTTAAAGTGTCTCATATTGGTGATGGTCATTGCCTGGCATTTGTGTGGCCCAAATGTTACTTACCATTTGTCAGCCCAAGCCTGGATACTGTTCAAATCTTGTTGCATTTGAACATGGACTGCTTCAGTATCTGAGGAGTCGCAAATGGTGCTGAACATTGTGCAATCATCGGCGAACATCCCCACTTCTGACTTTATGACGGACAGATCATTGATCAAGCAGCTGAAGATGGTTGGGCCTAGGACATTACCCTGAGGGACTCCTGCAGAGATGTCCTGGAGCTGAGATGACTGACCCTCCACAAGCACAACCATCTTGCTTTGTGCCAGGTATGACTCCAACCAGCAGAAAGTTTCCCCCTGATTCCCATTGTCTCCAGTTTCGCTAGGGCTCCTTGATGCCACACTCGGGCGAATGCGGCCTTGATGTCAAGGGCTATCACTCTCACCTCACCTCTGGAATTCAGCTCTTTCGTCCCTGTTTGAACCAAGACCGTAATGAGGTCAGGAGCTGAGTGACCCTGGCAAAACCCAAACTGGGCGTCACTGAGCAGGTTATTGCTGAGCAGGTGCTGCTTGATAGCGCTGTCGATGACCCCTTCCATCACTTTACTGATGATCGGGAGTAGACTAATTGGGCGGTAATTGGCCGGGTTGGATTTGTCCTGCTTTTTGTGTACAGGACATACCTGGGCAATTTTCCACATTGTCAGGTAGATGCCAGTGTTGTAACTGCACCGGAACAGCTTGGCCAGGGGAGCGGCAAGTTCTGGAGCACAAGTCTTCAGTGCTATTGCCGGAATATTATCAGGGCCCATTGCTTTTGCAGTATCCAGTGCCTCCAACTGTTTCTTGATATCATGTGGAGTGAATTGAAATGGCTGGAGACTGGTTTCTGAGGTGCTGGGGATCTCTGGAGGAGGCTGAGATGGATCATCCACTCAGCACTTCTGGCTGAAGATTGTTGCGAATGCTTCAGCCTTATCTTTTGCACTGATGCACTTGGCTCCTCCATCATTGAGGATGGGGATATTCTTGGAGCCTCCTCCTCCAGTGAGTTGTTTAATTGTCCACCACCATTCACGGCTGGATGTGGCAGGACTGCAGAGCTTAGATCTGATCTCTGAAATGTTGGCTGGGATTCTCCCAGCCCGCTGCGCTGTTCGAGCAGTGCAGTGGGCCGGAAGACAAGAGTGGGGGGAGGTCTCCCAGATGCTTTTATTTAGCACAATCAGCTCCATGCTGGAAATCAGCACGGAGCTGATTATCATTTCGAAATTTGAATTTCCATATCATTAGTGGGCTCAGAATGGTATCCTCTGGGCCCACTAACGTCTCCCCCACCCGCCGGGAGTGGTTCCCACCAGCGGGGTTTACAACTGCTCCCCCGTAACAGGGAACAGGTGTCCTTACCCCACTGGTGGGGACAGAGGCCATTGAGGCCCCCCCCTAGGAGGGCCCAGGCAAGGGGGGAGGGGTGTCTCTTGGGCATGGCCAACCTGGCACTGCCCAAGGGGCACACTGGCAATGCCCACCAGGCACTGGGCAGTATCAAGGGGGTGGAGCCAGAGAGGGCAGTCAGTGGTGGTAGGGGACTCTGCAAGTGGGATCGGTGGGAGAGGGGAGGGAGGAGGGTAGGTCGGAACTGGCCCCGGGGGGAAGGCCACCCATTGGGGGGTTCCAGGGAAGGCCAGTGATTAGAGGCCAGCAATCAGCAGGCCAGTGATAGGCGGGCCAGTGCATACACGCCGATCTCCCCACTGACAGATTGGCACATGCGCAGTCACCTGCTCAGCACTATGCTGCCAGCTTTCGGGCAGGAAAAGGCCCCGCCCTCTACTTTTCAGCGTGAATCAGTCTAAGGCATCCTGTGTTGCTCAGGGTGTTGGGAGATTCATTCAGTACGTCCAAAAAACGGGTGGGAAAATGGGAGAATTGGGCACTAATATTTGTTTTGGGAAAATCTTGGCCTCTCTCTTTCAGAAATGTTAACTTTATTTAAGGAAGAACTTTGAAGGAAAATATTCAAAATATTGAGTCTTGAAGCAATATGGTTAATGGATTCAATAGCAGAGATGCAGAGAAGGAGCAAAGTCAGGGACTGTTGTAGAGGCAAAACATTTGCAGTCTTACTGTTGGAGAATGTGAGATTTCTAGTTCAGTTCCAAGGGAGTCATAGGATAGAATCATTGAATGGTTACAGCACAGGAGGAGGTCATTGGGTCCATTGTGTCATTGCCTTTACAAGGATAATCAGCTCGAGCAACTCCTCCCTGTAGCTCTGTAAATCTTTTCTCTTTCTATCATGATTCATTCTATTTTGAAAGCCATGACTGGTTTGGCCTCCACCACATTCTCAGGCAGTGCATTCCAGATCCTATCCACTCACTGTGTAAAATATTACTGAGCGTGTAAAGTGCCTTGTTCTACCTGAATGAGGATCCAAGAGAGCAAGGAATCAGGACAAAGAGATGGAATTTGGACAGGATTAGAATTGGCTGTGACATTTCTCCAAGATTAAATTGGACCCAATATGTGAGTGTTTTTTTTTAACAACGAGATCAGAATGCATCACAAGGTCAGACAGTTAATTACAGCTGAGAACACGCTCTGGAAGTTGGAGTCAGTTTCAGGTGTCGCACACAACAGGAAATGGTTCTCAATGAGTTAAAACTCAGAGTGGAAACAGCAGAGATTTGACACAATTCGCTGTGTTCTGAAGCTGGAAACTTCCTGTGTAGTATTGTAGCTTCATAGTGGGATCAATATTGCTTCATGTGGGCTGCCATTTCTCAGCATTAGATCTATTGAGTGTTTTCTTTCCCTAATTGGCTGTATAATGATTGGAAACTCTACGTCTGATGTATAAGCAGCTACAGGCGAAGGCCATTCAGCCCTATCCTGTCCTTCAATTAGATCATGGTTAATCTGTACTGCTACTCCAGTTATCCACAAGTCTTGATGTTCTTAGCTAATGAAAAACTATTGAAGTCATTCTTGGAATTTTCAATTGATTCACAGCCCTTCAGGTGAGAGAATTCCAGATTTCCACTCCTGTGTGTGAAGAAATACTTCCCACTTTCACTCATGCATGGTCCAACTTTAATATAGTTTCTGTTTGTTCTAGATCCTCCACCGCAGTGGAAATAAGTTGCTCTGTATCTCCTCTATAAAATTCCTTTATCAAATCCAAACACATTTCTCTAAAGTTAAATGTTCCAAGTTGGCAACATCCCAAGTATTGATAATTTGAGATTGCCAGCATAACAGAGACCAGAGGGCCAATTTGTGACATTGCCCTTTTAAACACCAATGTAATTTTGACTCGTGGTTCTCTGGGAGTGAACTCTCTCATGTACAGCCAGATTCCAAGGATCATTAATCATGAAAATGCCTCTTTTCCCATTGCCCCAAGGTCTCTTTGTCCTTCAGCAAGTTTGATATTGCCATTTCTAGGTCAGCCTTCAAATAAATTGTGCAACAGTGTGTTTTACACCAAAAGATTCATCAATGGTTAACCGGACAACGCACTGATTGGTTTCCCCTGGAGTTTCAGAGCAGTAAGAACAGCCATTTTGCCAAGCTGCAGTCGAGACTGATGGGTGAAGCCACTGATAGCCTTCCTTATGGAATCTCTTCACCTCATCCTATTGCAGCCACTCCGTCACAGCACACAGAGCGAATTCCATCAAGTGTCTGAACATTCGATTTGCCAAAACTGCTTTGAAATTATTGGAATATTCCATTTTAATGTTTAGCACAATGAAATACAAAATCACCATAAAATTGACTGATAGAATGCCTGCATGCAGAAGGAGTTATGAACTGCACGTTTTACACAGTTACATTTATAACCAATTTAATCAAATGAGCTGTAAAATCCATCTGGTTCACTAATATCCTTTAGGGAAGGAAATCTACTGTCCTTACCCCGGTCTGGTCTACATGTGACTCCAGAGCCACAGCAATATCTCTCAGCTGCCCTCGGGCAACTAGGGATGGGCAATAAATGCTGGCCAGCCAGCGACGCCCATGTCCCACGAATGAATAATAAAAAAGGTTGGCACTGTGAAGATAGACCTTTATGGATAGGATAGGTAAATATCAAATTCAACTTCAAACTAGTGTCAGTCACAGAGAGAGACTCCAGGTCAGAGAGGGACTCCGGGTCAGAGAGGGACTCCGGGTCAGAGAGGGACTCCGGGTCAGAGAGAGACTCCGGGTCAGAGAGAGACTCCAGGTCAGAGAGGGACTCCAGGTCAGAGAGGGACTCCGGGTCAGAGAGGGACTCCGGGTCAGAGAGGGACTCCGGGTCAGAGAGAGACTCCGGGTCAGAGAGAGACTCCGGGTCAGAGAGAGACTCCGGGTCAGAGAGAGACTCCGGGGTCAGAGAGAGACTCCGGGTCAGAGAGAGACTCCGGGTCAGAGAGAGACTCCGGGTCAGAGAGAGACTCCGGGTCAGAGAGAGACTCCGGGTCAGAGAGAGACTCCGGGTCAGAGAGAGACTCCGGGTCAGAGAGAGACTCCGGGTCAGATAGAGACTCCGGGTCAGAGTCGGTCAGTTTAATGAATGTTTCAGGAAACAGAATTACGACAGCTAACGCTTTTCCAAACTTAGAACATAGAAAAGCTACAGCACAAACAGGCCCTTCGGCCCACAAGTTGCGCCGAACATGTCCCTACCTATTAGGCTTACCTATAACCCTCTATCTTACTAACTTCCATGAACTTATCCAAAAGTCTCTTAAAAGACCCTATCGAATCTGCCTCCACCACCACTACCGGCAGCCGATTCCACGCACCCATCAATCACCCTCTGAGTGAAAAACTTACCCCTAACATCTCCTCTGTACCTACTCCCCAGCACCCTATACCTGTGGCCTCTCGTGGCAACCATTACAGCCCTGGGTAAAAGCCTCTGAGAATCCACTCTATAAATACCCCCCAACATCTTATACACCTCTATCAGGTCACCCTTCATCCTTTGCCTCTCCAAGGAGAAAAGACCTAGCTCTCTCAACCTCTCCTCATTAGGCATGCCACCTAATCCAGACAACATCCTTGTAAATCTCCTCTGCACCCTTTCTATGGCTTCCACATCCTTTCTGTAATGAGGCGACCAGAACTAGGCACAGTACTCCAGTACTTGACACTGGGTATGACCACAATCGCTATGCTCTGCATTAATGGCCTGGGCCCCTGAGGAAGAGCCACACCCTGCCTGTTTCTGAGTCCAGGGCCCTGGACAGAAGGTCAGAAAACCAGGGACTCTGTCCTCAACTCAGTTACACTGCTCACCATAGATATCATTTATTAAAGTGAGTTTATGAAGCAATTGTATTGTACACAAGACTCAGCCAATCTCACACATTGGAGACACCTGCTGGTGATTAGTGTTCAGGTTTTACTAACCACTCACTCCTGACTGAACCCCATCTTTAGGGATTTATTTAAAATATGGGAATTCACAAAGAGAATGAAAAAGTCAGAAAGGAATGGTGAAGAAACGGTTAACTCCCTGACTGTAACTCCTAGTTAAAGCCTTGTTGACAAGGTTATTGGATATCACTGAATACTTACTGCCAATTAAACAGAAACAGGCCATTCGGCCCATCCAATCCATGCTTATGCTGCACTTAAACCTCCTCCAATTTTCCTGAAATAAATGTACCATTGTAACCCTCCATTCCCTTCTCGCTCGTGCTAATCCAGTTTCTCCTTAAATATATCTATTCAGTTCAACTACTCCCTGTGGTCGCAAATTCCAAATTCTCACCACTCTTTGGGTAAAGTTTCTTCTGAATTTCCTGTTGGATATCTTGATGACTATTGACAGCCAACATTTTATCAAAACCTTTCATTATTTTGAAGATCTCTGTTACATCACCCCAGCTTTCTTTTTCAAGACAAGAGATATGCAGCCTGTTTATCTTTGCCTGATATATAAACTCATTGTGTCCTCTGAAAATTTAGAAATTGTGGTCCTGATTCCAAAGTACAAGTCGTTTATGTAAACAGCAGTGGTCCCTTGTGGGACACCACTTCCCACCTCCTGAATAACTACTCTTTACTCCAACTTTCCTGATGCCAGCTAGCAATCCATTCAAGCACCTGAGCACTGACTCCACAGTCACGCAGAGAGTGGTGGGAGTGTGGAATGAGCTGCCAGATAAAGTGGTAAATTTAAGAAAAACTTGGACGGGTTCATGGATGAGAGGGGTGTGGAGGGATATGGTCCAAGTGCAGGTCAGTGGGACTAGGCATAAAATGGTTCGGCACAGACAAGAAGGGCCAAAGGGCCTGTTTCTGAGCTGTAATTTTCTATGGTTCTATGGTTCTCCAGCTGTATTCATTAGTCTATTATGGGACATCTTATCAGAGGCCTTTTCAAAATCCGATCTCATGGCAGTTTAGGATTCAGAGGGTCAATGAAAGGCACAGCTCCACTGGGAACCTGCAGCATGAGAACCCACAAATCCATCTTCAGGTTAAGGCCACCAGAATTTGGATTTAGTTAGCACCTTTCACAACCTCAGGACGTTCCATCCTGCCTCCAGTCAATTAAGTACTTTTGACTTCAGACACTGCAGCCAATGTTCACACTGCAATGAGATCAGTTAATGCGCGTGTGTGTGTGTGTGTGTGTGTGTGTGTGTGTGTGTGCTGATGTTGGCTGAGGGATGGATGTTGGTTCAGGCCCCCAGGTGAATTGCCTGTACCTCCTCAGAGTTACACGATCTCGGGAGGTGGGCCTGAGCTCCAGGCTGTAAACTCCGGCACAGCGGAGCAATTGGATCACACAGACCATTCAGCACTGGTGTTAATGCTCCACACAAACTTGTTCATCATCTCACCCTATCAACTTATCCTTCTATTCTTCTCCCCTCGTGAGCTCCTTTAGCTTCCCCTTAAATGAATCCCTGCAAAGCCCAACATGATTGTCTGGCTTGAAAAGGTAAAAGGAGATTGAGGTGCCCAGGAGAGGCTCTGCTGTCTAAACACGGGACACACTCCTTACATGACAGAATACAGTTCAAACAGAAGTCATTTATTTCCATTTTGTCACACATTAGTGGGATTAACTGGCTCATTTGTTCTCTCTATCACAAACCTGTGGACGACCTTTCCTGCAGCTGTTCTGAGCCATTATGAGTCTCTGTTGCTTCATACAAGCACTACCCTTCAAATCCCCTCTGCTTCCCTCTATAGCTGCCGCAGCCAGTCAGACCACACCATCATAGCTGAGACAGAGTTATACTTTTTGTTACTGATAGTGAGGATTCTGATGGAGAGCCCATAAATCTCCATCAATAATGTGGAGATGGCCATGAGGGAGTATTCACATCGTACAGTTAATCAGCCTCCAAATCCTCTCACTGCTTCTCATTATTCTCCGGGAAGCTACAAAAACAGCAGCTGGATATTTTTAAATTCTGCACTGATGAAGTTGAACTTTGCACCAATAATGACCAAGCAACTCTCAAACCTCATGAATGTTCAGACTGCAATCAGACCGAGTCGCCCAGACACGGAATTTTCCCACCCCGCCCGCCACAGGAATTGTAGCGGGCAGGATACGCACCATACAAAGGTCCACTGACCTCGGGCGGGATTTTCCGGTCTTGGGGTGAGTGCCTCGGAGTTGAATGCACATCCTGTAGCATTTAGCAACACTGTAATAACTGAGACTGAGCAAACAGCCCAAAGCTGCTTCATAAAATACTTAATGAAATCTGCCTATGCTTGTTGCTAGAGTAAAAGATTAATCTTACAGTAAAGTCCCACCACTTACAGGAGTTATGTCTCCACAAAACCTCGCAAACGGCGAAATCGCAAACGACCAAGATACTTTACAATGGGAGTCAGATAGGTTCCAGCAATCCTAAAATGTAACATGTATAAAGGAACAAAGGCAATAAAAAACAATACTGTTAATAAAGTTAAAGAGAGATTTACTGAAGACATTGTCTAACAAACTAAAACATGAACAATGTAAAACTTGTCACACTTTTGTGCTTTATTTGAGGTGATGAGGGATTGAATTGCAGCAACAAGGAACACCAACATGGAAACAACTGCAGCTGCTGCATGGGCTGTGTGCAAGTTCAACTGTAGCAAATCCATCACTGACACCTTCCACTTTTTTAACTTCATTTGATGGGGGGGGGGGGGGGGTTTTCTGGCATCTTCCAAAGTTGGCTTCTATTTTTATTTTTTTAAATGTGGAGGAATTAACACTTCAGCAATCTGGAGTACAAGGGTTTATGTATGGATGAGGAAGTCACAAATGGCAGGATATTACTATATTCACATCTATCGGATTATAACATGATTAAGTAAATTTTAACAGCCCCTAGATAATCCTGCAATTTCAATCCATTTCTAATTGAGCCATATCTTGTGGTTGGCTGCCCTCGTGTGGCTGCCTCAGGCTGAGCACTCTCTCAATAATCCTAGTGTCCTTCGGCCCACTCTCAATCCCCCATTACAAAATACTTATATTACTACAACGCATTGTCACATTTAAAAACTGCACCAGATGACTGAAGTGCAGTAACTTGCTATAAAGATACATTCAGTATCATTCTGCAGTAATAATCTCCCACAAATGTTAATGTGATCATCACACTGTTAATCATTTGTTGGGAGAATTAGTGGAGGATTGAATATTGGCAAGCAGAGAACTTCTTATACTATCTGGGGATCTTTAACATCTTTAACTGAACTAGGTCAGGTAGATGGGATCACAGGTGAACAACTGAACCCAGGGACAGATTATCCAAACCCAAGGCTGACCTTATGATAAATCATTTTTTTATAAATAGGCAGTGCAGACAGAACTGAGATCCGTATGAATTAATTTTCACATAGAATAGCCCTTAGCAAAGCAAGAATTTAAATATAGTCAGGAGCAGTTCCCAATCCATGTAGTTCCGAATATAAACAGACAAAATCAGCTGTATCTGGACAGTTTGAAACCTGGATTTGACGGTTAGTGTGAGAATACTCCAAGGTTATTTGAATGCAAAGACTGATGAGACACATTGTTCACAGTAATCACCTTGCACTTCTGTTAACCACTTTAATATTCTGTTATCAAGGTCATTGTCAAGGTTGCTCCTCCTGCCCCAAGGCTATGCATCTTCTACTAGCTAGTGGCAGCTGCAGTTTTAAGTCTTTCTTGCACTTCTTCTAGGGTCAACGAAGCCAGAATCTTCACCACTTTCTCACGCGATCTGCAACCCTTCAAAAGAATAGGAGTTTGGGAATAGCATTGTGCAGGAGGAAAGGCAAGAATCACAGTCAACACAGAGCATCAAACTGCCAGCTACATAACCAAATAATAGTGAAAATACAACAAGAATTGCAATGTGTCGACCTCAATGGCCAAAGGAAAATTAAATCAATCAAATAGAAGGTCAAATTTGGCCATTCTCGCCCCATCGCCTTGCAGCCAAGTGGAGGCTGTGAAAATGTGTGGTCGCTGGAAATATAAAATGTCTTTATCAGTGTTCTAGAAACACTAGGTGAATGTTCAGTCAGGTGTCATTGGGGTGAAAGCTCACTTTGCGAGGGATTGTAATGTTAAAGCTGTAAGATGCTACAGTATAAGAATATCAGCTCCTACCCACTGTTCCTTTTACAAGTGGAGGATCTGGAATGCGCTGCCTGAAAGGGCGGTGGAAGCAGATTCAATCACAACTTTCAGAAAGGAACTAGATTAATATTTGAAGAGAGAAATTTGCAGGACAATATTGAAACAGCAAGATGCTAGGACTAATTTGACACCTCCTTTCAAGAGCAGGTACGGGTAGGATGGGATGAATGGCCTCCTAATTCTAATTGCCCAAAGCTTGCTTGTTGTGTAACAGGAATGTGGAGGTTAGGTAATGAGGAATTTTGATTCAAAAAGGAACGGCGTTCCTCTGTCTGACTGACATCACCCAGTCTTCTCTCCTTCTGATGTTGAAGAATCCGGTGAACGTTTTGGCAGTTTTTGTTTTTACTGACAGTGATTATCTGGAATTAGGTCATCTCACCAGCTTTCTGTCCATGGTGGGTTTGTGAAATTAATTGTTTATATAGTGAAGAAACTCAAATTGATTTTTTTTAAAAATGTAAAAACTATGCAATAAATCTACTAAATATATCTGATTAAATTTACTGTGTGACAGATAGCACAATGGACTATGCAGCTTAACAATATGACATTCTGTACATCATTCATCATACTGGGAACCCCACAATCTCACAGTGAGAATGGTAAATGGAGATGGCAAATGGAGCTGGTACTTCATCACAACTGGAGGGTGCCAGAAGCTGGTTAGATCACAGGGAGATTTCACACAGTTAGTGAACCGCCCTCCCCCCTCAGCAAAGCCTGGATACAAACTGTCTCTGAGCTAACAACATACCTTGTCCAGGACAACTTCACTTTTCTTTAATCCCAACACCTTGGCCAGATAGCGAACCAGTTCTGCATTCGCCTCCCCATCAGATGGAGGGGCTGCAATGGCCACACCAACCGCCCCTTCCGACACATCTACAGGACACAAGGATAAGAATTACCATCACTGGAACACACGCAGTGTTTTACAACAGACAAGAATCAGGGAAATGCTGCAAGATTTTAATATTATTGTTAGATTGTGACGATAGTGTGCCTTTAAGAAATGTGTTTGTCATGTTCCTTATGCAGGATCTGTTTTAGCAGTTTTTTTTAATATCGCTGCCATTCTGTCTTTATACAGCAGCCCCGTATTGTTACTGCAACAGCATAACTGCTTCTAATTGCTAGAATGTTTAGTTTTAATCTGTTGCTTTTAGTGGTTCCCCTGGGATTTTGCAGAGTAGGACTTGATTAGGTTGATGGACAGGTAATGTCATATGACTGGGTGAAGCTTGGTTTACAGAGAATTCAAGCTTAGTTGTTTTTTCGATGCTGCTTTGAGTTGAGAGAGAGCAGTGCCTCTCGTTTCCCTTCTCTGAAGTTGGAGACTAGAATCTGCCAGGAGATAAGTCTCTTTCTCAAAGATTCTGCTGTATGAGAGCAGATCTTTCTCTACGAGTTGCTATTTTGGAAGCTGCAGAAAGAAAGGTATCCCTTTCTGTCTCTGAAGTCTGGAGACTGGGAACTGCCAGAGACTAGGTTTACTTCTCTATGGTTCTGCTGTTTGAGTTTCTCTGGAATCTGCTGTCTGGATCTCTGTCCAGAAGTGTTAAAAGGTTGGAAATATAGCACCTCACGAACATACTTGTGTTTTTGTGCTAACTAATTTTGAAGAAGGGTATCTGTCTATGGGGATATTACTTTAAATTAGAACAATATAGGTAGTTAGCTGTTAAGAATTATACTTTGTCATAGTAAAGTATTTTAATTGTAAAAGTTGCGCAAATTCTTTTTGTTATATTCTGTGTTTTTAAATAAAGTTTGTTTTGATATAAGCTAGGGGAATTTCACAGTAACTTCATTGCAGTGCTAATGTAAGCCTTACTTGTGACTAATAAAATAAACTTTACTTTAACTTTTTCCTAGTAGATCACTTCAATCATACCTGGAGTGAAACACCTTAGGCTCATCCTAATGCCAAAATCAAAAGTAAAAGTTGGAGTCTAGGCTAACTTCATAATTTACCTTAGAGTTTCTGATCTGGTCCCTAACAAAGTTCTGACAGGGTCACAAACCACAACAACATAACTCAAACAAGCTCCAAAGATCAAATAAGCTCAAAATATAAAGATACAGAAGATATAAAGAGCAGATGTTAGCAGCTACTCCAGCAGATTCTTGTTTCAGGTCATCCGGAGTGAGTGGGTTAGCTTTGCATTGTAAGTGGTTAGTGTGCGGTAAAGTCAGTTCTCAGTTACCCAGCTGTTTGACAATAGAAAGTGGTACAGCACTTAGGGAAAATTCCTCTGAAACACCTGCCCGTGACAGTAAAGGCCAGTGTTACTTGTTCTTTTCTGCAGCTGTGATGCAGATGTATAATGTGAATATTGGAAGTGAGTGAATTATTCCACGTTGCTTACCTGTTACAGCATTTTGTTTGGATCCAGGTTTGGCATGAATGGCAATCAAAACAGAACCATCCTTATCAAATTTCACAGGTTCCTGGGGTGCCGGTGGTGTTTTTGTAGTATTCTTCACTTTCATCTTATTCTGAGACAAAATTGAGACAACTGTCACAAAGTGTGATTCCATCAGTGGAATCAGTTATGACACAGTCTTAAGAAGTAATAGGTATACAGGTTCAAACTGAAATTAGATACATTACATTTTGAAATAGTGACAGCTGTAAAGAGACAAACAATTCTACAATAGAATTTGCCACCTCATGCCAAATCTTGTATCACTAGGCACTAGGTCTAAACAGAATAGGTCTAAAATTGTAATGCATAAATTATTGTAACTATTTGCCCTCAACATCTAGTTGGTGTAGATATGTTTCCTTTTCAATTGTCTCTCTGTGTTAAAGATTTCCTGACCCCAGTCCATTGCCAATTTCTGGTTTAGATGTTACAGTAACCTGCGTTGCTCCAGATGAAAGCTACGTGTTTGATAAGTGATCTGACTAGCATGACTACATGTTTTCTGAAGCAACACCTCCAGATTGTGAGCGTCATCAGCTCTCAACACAAACTTAAAGAGACAATATTATTTTGCAATTACCAATATGCAACATGAGGATGTTCATAAAAAGCATCACCAGAAAGTAACTAAAGATAAATTAATTTTGTTTACATGGGATACTTTCTGGCATTTCAGGGGTCACATTCCAGAATTATATTATAATTAAGCGGATTGCCTTATGGAATAAGTCAAATTGTGTTTTTTTTATTTGTGGGACATGGGCGTCGCTGCTGACCAGCATTTATTGCCCATCCCTAGTTGCCCTTGGAGGGCAGTTGAGAGTCAACCACATTGCTGTGGCTCTGGAGTCACGTGAAGGTCACACCAAGTCAGGACATTAGTGAATCAGATGGATTTTTCCAACAATCAACATTTTTTTTAAATTAGCAATTTTAGCATGGCCAATCAACCTAACCCGCACATCTTTAGAGTGTGGGAGGAAACCAGAGCACCCGGAGGAAACCCACGCAGACACGAGGAGAATGTGCAAACTCCACAGACAGTGACCCAAGCCGGGAATCGAACCTAGGTCCCTGGAGCTGTGCTAACCACTGTGCTACCGTGCCGCCCAGGTATAGAGAAAGGTGTCGAGAAAGATCAACTTAATGCAAGGTAAGTTCATTCAAAATTCTGACAGCAGCAGGGAAGAAGCTGTTCTTCAGTCAGTTGGTACGTGACCTCAGACTTTTGCATCTTTTTCCCGACGGAAGAAGGTGGAAGAGAGAATGTCCGGGGTGCATGGGGTCCTTAATTATGTTGGCTGCTTTGCCGAGGCAGCGGGAAGTGTAGACAGAGTCAATGGATGGGAGGCTGGTTTGCGTGATGGATTGGTCTACATTCACGACCTTTTGTAGTTCCTTGCGGTCTTGGGCAGAGCAGGAGCCCCAGACCAAGCTGCGATACAACCAGAAAGAATGCTTTCTATGGTGCATCTGTAAAAGTTGGTGAGAGTTGTAGCTGACATGCCAAATTACCTTAGTCTTCTGTGAAAGTAGAGGCATTGGTGGGCTTTCTTAACTATAGTGTCGGCATGGGGGGACCAGGACAGGTTGTTGGTGATCTGGACTCCTAAAAACTTGAAGCTCTCGACCCTTTCTAATAAAAAAAGGGAAAGAGGGATATGGGGAGCAGGTGGAGGGATGGATTTGAGACCAGGGAGAGATCAGCCATGATCTGATTGAATGGCGGAGCAGGCTCGAAGCAATGAATTTGCCTACTGCTGATCCTAATTCTTATAACCTCCTGGGTCCAGTCACACTGCAGACTCAGCACTGGTGTGACATGTTTACATCAGAGATTTCCATTATGAAGGGGGACAATGGTTAACCTGAAGCATCTGACCCAGCCGCTGTCATTGCCCCGGTTTAGCTGCTGCGCCCCGTTACCATTCGGGTTTCTGTTGATTTTTTCGGCATGCTGCTCTCCCCGGTGCCGCCTGCCTGCGCTCCCCCGCGGGCAGCCCTCAGCAGCGGCCGGCCGGCAGGAAAGCCTGGGCCTGCACTGGTTACCGTGAACGGAAAGCCCGGAAGGCGAGTCCTTCTCATAAAGTCCAGGCCGCCCGACACCCGGGGCCCCGAGCGATCAGGCTGCGCGGTCGCCAGGCAACCGGACCAGGCCCAAACTACCAGAGTGCTCAGCGGCACCACGCATGCGCGCCTCCCCAGCTGCTACAAGTTTGGAAACAAGATTAAACTTCACACATTCACTGTTTAATGTTCACACTTTAACCGGTTAATTCAACAACTATACTAAAGGTCTTTATTCCCATCCTGCTCCCATTTTTCCTGCTTCTGTTAATGCTTATTAACTTTTACCTCTCAAATTTCTTCTAGTTCTGATCCAGCATCTTTTTATATTAAAAGTTCATGTCGAACTGGATTTTACAGCCAAGGTGCTGTGAAAAATTTCTTTTTTCTATAGACAAGGAATTATTTTGACTCCATTGCCATTTCTGGCAGTTGGTTTGTGTTGAAACTCAGCAAAATGGCAGAAGCAGATTCTCCCATGACAGTGTCACGTTAGTGTTTTATTTCTAACACCAAATAGTGAATATAATATATTAATATTTTAATCATCTCCATAATTGGCCAGATTTATTTTATCAATAAACATGGTGGCACACACTGCTGCCTCATGGCGCCAGGGACCCAGGCTCAATTCCAACCTCAGGTGTGGAGTCTGCATGTTCTCCCCATGTCTGCCTGGGTTTCCTCCCATAGTCCGAAGATGTGCAGGTTAGGTTGATTGGCTATGCTAAATTACCCCTTAGTGTCAGGGGAATTTACAGGGTAAATATGTGGCATTACAGAGATAGGGCAGCAGTGGTTAGGTTCAATTCCCAGCTTGGGTCACTGTCTGTATGGAGTTTGCACATTCTCCCCGTGTCTGCATGCGTTTCCCCCGGGTGCTCCAGTGCAGGTGGGTGCAGACAGGAAAGTGGAGTTAAGGCCACAATCAGAGTAGGCTCAAGTTTAAGACTTTTACAAATTATTTTTTCAAAGTTGCATTGTGGTTAATTTAGCGTTGACCTAGGAGTTAATAAGAAACTTGTGTACAGATATTAATAGTAGTTTCTGGTTATTATTTCTGAAGAAGTCAGCAATGGCTCAGATGGTAGCACTCACCTAAGACACAAATCTGGTGGTTCCCAGAGACTTGAGAACTTAACCCAAACATAGTCAGAGGTGCCATCTTTTGGCTAAAGAATAGAAGATAGGAGTCTCTTTATTCACTGAAGGAAGAGGGAAGTAAGTAACAGAGAATACGGTGTAAGGTTGTAACACAAGGCAGGAAGCAGGTTATGGAGATGATGCAGCACCATTAGTGGAAACATGTATTTGTTCGATTATGTGGCCAGGCATGAGGATTATTCATAAAATATGCAAGAAAAATTTAGGATTACTTAGTGAGGAGGAAGAGATGGAAAGTGAGTTCCGAGCTGCAGCAACTGTGGTTTATAATAGGCTGGTAGGAAACACATTAACAAGATGGTGGAATGACTGATCCTTGGGACTTATCTTGAATAATCAGTATCACACATTCTGCAGAAGCAGGATCACAAACAGGCAAATTTGGTTCACCCCACAGACGAGTCCTCACCTCTAGTCTGCCCAATATCTGGGTCATCCGTAGCCAGCCCTGGGATCTGGTCATCACACAATCACCCTGGACTTCAGGACAATTGAACAAACACTCCCCTTGATTACAACGAGCTAAACAGATTTATTAAACAAGAAAATGGATAAACAAGGAGGAACCAAACAAATTTATTAAACAAGAAATGGATAAACAATGACAAATTATAAATTTACAATAATTACAAGCTTAAATATACCCCTGTCCTAAAGGATAACAAACTTGCTCAATGTGAACTACAGCTATCTCAATGTCCCTATGATTCTATGTGCAGTTGGACGTCTTCTGTGGGTTTAAACAAGTCAGGAGGAGATATACTTTACAATTTCACTGGGACAAAGAAAATTTTAAAAAGGTACTTGGAGCTGCTAATTGGATATATTCAAATAACCCTCATTAGGATGCTAAATGGCTTGACCCTTTCAACCAATAGGGTCTGCTCTGGGTGACTGTGCTTTAAAACAACGCAAGACACTTCCCGTGACTGAGGCCAGTTTCTTAACCTCAAGCACTGTGACAAGAAGCCAGGATGCATCACTGATAAAAGTGCTCACCATTATTTACCTCTCCATTCCTGCTCTGATATTCATTAACAAAGCACAAGATCCACATCTGACTGCATTCCAGAAACATCATGTCAAGAACCATTTCCATCATATGTGATTTCTTCCAATGAAACTCAGGCAGACAAATGAACAACTAAATCAATCGTCCAACTAATGTTTAGATAGGCAAGAGTGAACAATGAATTCTGGATAGGTCAGTGTGAAGGAATCACAAGAAATGGAAGTCACTGCTTGTTGCATCTTTAGTTACTCAGTACTGAGCCCATCTGCTGGCCTTGGCTGTGGATATAAACACTGGACTACAATGGAAGCTCCACATTCCATGTGGCTGCAGCAAGGGAACATTTGGAAATAATTGGGATCTTGGTTAAAAATGCAAAACCAGACATCATGCAAGACAGAAAACCCACCCGCCTAGACAATGGGCAGCACCTAGGATTGTGAATTCTGCAGTCTTGAGAGCAGTGACGTTGGGACCTTTTTTTTTATATACAGACTGGTCAAGAGTGGATTTGGATGGTGCAGTTGGTTAAAAGATATTCCCTAATTTCTGGGCACAGAGTCTGAAACAGGAGGCGGCCATTCAGCCCCTTGATCCTGCTCCACCAGTCATAGGTGACTACCATCTCAACATTTACCACCCTTTGCTCCAGATCCCTCAACCCTTTTCCCCCAAATAAAAAAATTATCAATCTCAGTCTTGAGCTCCAAATGACCCACAGCCTCAACAGCTTTTTGGGGAGAATTCCAGATTTCTGCTACTTGCTAACATCACCCATCAAAGGCCTGGTTCTAATTCTATACTCCCTCGTTCTGAACT
The DNA here is from genome assembly GCF_964213995.1 of Mustelus asterias. Lineage (NCBI taxonomy): Eukaryota > Metazoa > Chordata > Chondrichthyes > Carcharhiniformes > Triakidae > Mustelus > Mustelus asterias. The sequence goes on from NC_135824.1 coordinate 1,596,575, forward strand.
CTCCCGCAAAGGGAGTAGTTTCTCTGTCTACCATGTCAACTATTTCTAACATTTTAAACAATGTCCAAAATCCTACTGATGAGTTATTTCCAAGAATAAATTGGGTAGTGTGTCTGGAATAAGCATTTTAGCAGAACATTGTTGTATCAGATAGAAGGAAATGGATTGAAACATAGAAACTAGGAGCAGGAGTTGGCCAATTGGCCCTTTGAGCCTGCTCTACCATTCCATTCAATATCATGCCTGAACCTCTATCTCAACACCATACTTTCCCCATGCCGTTTGACATCTTTAGAGTCTAGAAATCTATTTTCTTCTTAAATATATTCAGTGATTGAGCAGATTACTCCCACACACACATAAGCTGCCTTCGAAGATTAGCACAAATGTGAGAATCTCCCAGGTGACCCTTGTTTCCCAGCGCTCCATTAACCATGGAGTGCAAGCTTTAAGCCATCTAGCTCATTTCTGACTGCAACAAGCTGCCAGAGGTAGTGGTAGAGGCGGGTACAAATTTTGTATTTTTAAGAAGCGTTTAGACAGTTACATGGGTAGATGGGTATAGAGGGATATGGGCCAAACACGGGCAATTGAGACTAGCCTAGGGGTTTAAAAAAAAAAGGGGGCGGCATGGACAAATTGGGCCGAAGGGCCTGTTTCCATGCTGTAAACCTCTGACTGGGCTGCGGTGTCCTGCACTGACAGTCCAGTCACAATGAGCAAAAGGGCGTGGCTTGTCAATAACTCCAGATACACAGTAGCAAGTCCCTGCTGCAAGTTCGTAAGGTGGTTAAGGCACTTCCAAAGCAGGGGCGATGAAGTGAAGCAGGTCAGTGCACAATGACACCACCCTAGGAGGGGCTCCAGCAGCAGCTTGGCAGTGGTGAAAAACAGATCGAGATTCTCCAGGCAATGATTCCCAATCTGCAGCGCAGTGTTGAGCGAAGTGCAGTCCTCAGTGAGTGAGCGTAAAGGATGAAGCATCTTGACCACCTCCTCAATAGGTGGCTTAAAAATGGGGTGATCAGCTCCTGATGGCAGTGCCGCATGGGTGATGGGATGAAAAAATGTTTTAATTGCTGCACTAAATGTACGAACCCAACAGAGCTCATTCTACAATGAAAAAAAAAAGTTCTGTAACCCAACACAAAACAAATCCTGCAAGAAGTGGCACCCATTCGAAAGTTCTCCTAAATAAGTTATGTCCTGCTGGTGACTTTACTAGTTACTTGTAATGGTTATATTAGTTATTCAGTATTGGAACTGGTGCTGCTTACCAGTCCATTGCAGCCCTTCTCACTAAACATTCTCTGCTAAACCTGATAGCTGTGTCTCTCGTCTCCATTTGCGGAAAATATCAGGAGGCTCAACTGATCATTTATCGCTGGCTTTAATCCCACTGCTCTTCGCCTATGGCAGGCATCATCTCTAAAGGGAATGAAAAAGCAGTGAAATAGAAAGCACCAAGCGTGGCGTTAAACAGCTGTTTCTCTGTCAGTCGAGATGAACTGCGGTGCTCCAAACTCGGCTACGTGTAAAAGATGATCTCTGGAATCTGCCCATCTTCCACGGACGTCCCATTATTGTTTCCCGGCACGTTGAAGAAGACAAAGTAAGTGTTGATTCCGGTGGTGGGGGACTCGTGAATGATCTTCCGCAATCCCTTGGTGCCATAATGAGAATCAGGCCCCTATAACAGAAGGCAGAAATGGAAACAAAAAGCATATCAGAAGCAGGACAGTGGGAATAATGATGGGGCTCCCAGAGTGTGAACTGCAGAGACTGAAACCTTCAGTGCACATAGGAACACTGGGAATTGTCTGTAAACTAAACATCTTTATTTCTCATAAACCCGTCCCCAGTAAAGATTCCTATGTCACATTCAGAATGGGATGGGCCCATGTAAACTTTGTACAGCACTGCCACTGTTAAGGGTTTAATTACAGTCAACATGGACATTTATAACTGAAATATAAAAATAAGTTCATAACTCGTGACTTTAAAATGGAAACTGAATTAACTCTATACAGCCTGCGCTAATTACCCCTCACCCTCTCCTCTTGCTACTGACAATGTGGATGACAAAGGAATAAACTAGAAATTAACATTTAGCAGCACTTTAAAAAGATGTTATTTAGTTGAACATTTTGTGCACTCTGCCTGTAACCAGGGATTAGAAGGTCCCAGATTTCACCGTCTATGTGCTGGTTTGCTGACCTTAATTGTGGTGTTAGTGGTCAGCTTGGACTGTTAATGTCCGCTGGAAGAGCTCATGTGAAGCATCAGACAAGGTCAGGATAACGATAGCAGCGATGCCCAACTGGTCCAGCAGACTGCAGCCACCCCCAGGCTGAGCTCAGAATGGGGAATGGAAACAAAAATCCAGTGAGGAGAGGGTGAGCCAGCAGGGAAAGAGGAAGGAATAAAGCTCCCTGCTCTTGGAACCGGCTCGGGAAGTGATGGAAGGAAAGTTCCAGTGCAAATGGCTGAGGGGTGTTTCAGTGTTAGAGTTCGGAGAATGAGGAATAATACCTTGAGAGTCGCACAGGCGGTGTAGCTAACGTTTGGTAATATCTCAATGGGCTCCTTGAACATAACCCTAAATGTATTCGCTGATCCATCACAGCAAAACCCTGTGTCGTTTTGTCCCAGTGTCACATTCTTGTCATTTTCAATGATCTACAGAGAAGAGGATAATCAATTATTTCAAATGGCCACAAGTACCATCTTCCCTCCCTCCCGCCACCTCCCCCCCCCCCCCGCCAAGCCTTGTCACAGACCACAAGCACCCCCCCCCCCCGCCAAGCCTTGTCACAGACCACAAGCACCCCCCCCCCCCCCCCACACGTCAGTGACCACGATAGGGGTCATTGAGTATTTTTTTTAAAGGTGGAGGTGGTTAGATTCTTATTAGGCAAAAGAATCTAAGGTTATCAGAGACAGATGGAGAATGTGGAACTCAACACAAATAGATCAGCATGACCACACTATACTCCATTTGCCAGATGTTTGCCCACTCACTCAACCTATCTATAATCCATCTGCAAACTCATAGATCATAGAATCATCAACTCCATGGTCATAATTTTTCAGCCATTCACTCTCGTGGAATTCTCTGGTCCGGCTGCACTGAACAGAGATTTGTCTGAGCACCTAATTTTCCATCCTCACTTGCAGTGGCAGAGAGCGAATGGCTGGAGAACTCCGGCCCATCTGTCTTCTTCACAACAAAGTTTCATACAATCTTTGGGCTGTCTGAAAGTTTATCGATCGTGCCTTCATTCCCCTCATCTAACTCAGTGATGTAAACTGTAAAATGTTGAGGCCCCAGCAGAGACCCCTGTGGGACTCCACATCCTGACAAAGACTCATTTATGCATACTCTGTTTTCACCAAATGCCTCTCTCCTCTCTACCTCCCAATTTAGTTATTGCTAAATAACAGAAGCAAAATATCTCTTCATTTGATCCATTATTTCCCACTATTAATTCCCTATTCTCACACTCCAGAACACCAACACTCACCTTACTTACTCTCTCTCTTGCTATTTAATTACCCGTGGAAATTCTTGTTATCTATATTTACATTCCAAGCTTGCTTCCTCTCATACACTAATTTCTTTCTCTTTATTAACTTTTTAGTCACACTCTGCTCTTCTTTAGATTCTGATCAATTATCTGGCCTACCACTCATCACTGCACGGTTATATGTTTTGATGCTTTCCTGAACTTCTTTAGTTAACCACGGATGGTGACTCCTTCCTTCAGGATTTTTTTTAAACCGCAGAAATATACTTATTTTCAATATTTGGAAATATTCCCTTAAAATGTATGCCACGGCTTCTCTATTGATCCACCCCCTAGTCTAAAGTTAAAAGTTTATTTATTAGTCACAAGTAAAGCTTACATTAACACTGCAATGAAGTTACTGTGAAATTCCCCTAGTTGCCACAGTCTGGTGTCTGTTTGGGTCAATGCACCTAACCAGCATGTCTTTTAGAATGTGGGAGGAAACCGGAGCACCCGCAGGAAACCCACACAGATACAGGGAGAATGTGCAAACTCCACACAGACAGTGACCCAAGCCGGGAATCGAACCCGGGTCCCTGGCACTGTGAAGCAGCAGTGCTAACCACTGTGCCGCCCCCTTCAGTACCCCAGTTCACTTCACCCAACTGTTTTCATGGCTACACTTAAAAGTTTAAAATACTAGTCTCAGACCCACTCCTCCCTTTCAAACCGGATGTAAAATTCAGAACCACAGGGGAACTTTCACCCACCTGGATGTTAACCTGGTAATCTGTCGGACCGTGTATGGATCCATAGAGTCCAAAACCCACAACAGACAATCTCCGGGTCACTGAAAACCTTCAAACACAGGGAAAGGGAACAGTTAGTCCCCAGATTCCTTCCAAATGCATATCCGGAATTTAATACTTCCCAATTTAAAAACAATTAAACATATAATTCACATTAAAAGACATTATATTTCAATACAGACATTCCTCAGCTTGCAATATTTGCGAACCAGCCCAGAATACTCCATGCTGGTCGAATAAATGATACAGGCCAGGTTCTTAACTCTCAGCTGGGAACAACAAGACCACCCTTGTCTTCAGTAACTGAGAGACATTAGAGTGTGAGATACACTATGGAAAGTGCCTCAATAGAGTGCGAGATACACTATGGAAAGTGCCTCAATAGAGTGCGAGATACACTATGGAAAGTGCCTCAATAGAGTGCGAGATACACTATGGAAAGTGCCTCAATAGAGTGCGAGATACACTATGGAAAGTGCCTCAATTCTGACTTTTTAAAATGGTTTATAAAACCGGATATTGGGAATATTAACAAAGGGTTGCCACGGTAACTGAATTTTGTTCATTATTTTCCCCAGCAGTTATAACTATTCAAGAGAAAATTAAGTCACAAACAGGGTCAGACCGTTGCTACTTTATATATTCAGTGACGGGAATCTCAGAAAAGGGAGACAGAGTCTGTTAGAATGATAACCGGCCCTTGTATGAATACCTGGACTGCTAAGAAGTCTGTGCAGCCGAGATTAAGACAATCTAATTACTCTCTATCACACACACAATTCATCCTTCAGTTCACAGATGGTTGTGTTTGATCTCTTTAACCAGTGGTCCCATTGCTACATGTGTTCAGGGACCTCCCGCCAAATCCCCTACACATCAGCATGTTAAACCCAGTCGGTCTCAGTCTAGCACACAGTCTATCAGCAAATAGGAATGCTGCGAGAAGCATCCATCAAGTGGCACAAGATTCCCAGGCACAGATTCTTGGACATTAATGGACCACAGCATCCACATCCCCGAAACTCATCTATTGGGAATAATTGAACAGAACTGAACAGTGGTTTGGTCAGATGTCTCTGACAAACTAGACTGACCCCCAGCAGTTTCAGGACAGTGCAATCTAAGTGGGCAGAGAGGAACATTGAGAGCAGAACGGGGCCAGAAAAGGGCATGATGTCTTACCCAAAGCTACTCAACAGTTGGGTAAAGTTCGTTGAGAACAGTGGCTGACAATTCCGAATAAGAACACCATCCCCAGTCACAATCTTCATAAACATGAAGATTGAGTGGAAGGAGACTCAGGCGGAATATAAATACCAGCACTGACTTGTGGGGCTGAATGGCCTGTTTTGGTGCTGCAAAATGTTGTTACATTAAAGTCAGGAAATCAAAGTATACATTCTGTTTAAATGAGCAGTTTGGATGATGTGAATTATTGTCAATTTTATGTCATGTTTATTTCACTCTTCTTCCCTGCTGATGGGCCTTAAAAGTTGGGGGAAAAAAAATCTTACAGCATGATGTGGAACATGGTGAGCTTTCTCTGTTACTACAATGAACCAGCCAATGGCCTTGCCATGAATCTCACAGCATAAATCACCCGAGGGGAGGGGATTCTTCACACCTGAGCAGTTCGACTGGGAGTGTCACTGGTTCAATACCCATCCTTCTCAAGGTAGTTTAAAAAGTTTGTGTCACAAGTAGGCTTACATTAACACTGCAATGAAGTTACTGTGAAAATCCCCTAGTTGCCACACTCTGGGCGCCTGTTCAGGTACACGGAGGAAGAATTTAGCATGGCCAATGCACCTAACCAGTGCGTCTTTCGGACTGTGGGAGGAAGCTGGATGAAACCCACGCAGAGAATGTGCAGACTCCATACAGACAGTGACCCAAGCCGGGAATCGAACCCAGGTCCCTGGCGCCGTGAGGCATCAGTGTTAATCACCGTGCTGCCCTAGAGCCAGGACACTGAAGATGAGGTTACAAATCAGTCACAAACTGGTGTTAGCCAGGGTTCTGCTCCTGATCAAAGCCCAACAACATGGCTGGAAACCAGTGTGGGCAAATGGCAAGGACTGGGCTGTGATAATTCACTCTCCATGATTAGGTATTTAATAGGCAATAAACATTTACAGGAGATGTGAATGGCGGGTTTTGTACCAACCTGATCCTATCACTGGTCCCACTGTATCCCCAGCGACTCTCCACCTGCTGGAAGCGGCAGATGCTGCATTCCTTCCCCCTCAAACAGCAGCGCGGTCGGTCAATATAGTCCACTCGTGGCTTGGGATTCAAAGTGAAGTGTAAAAACAGATTAACAATCTCGCGATCGGAGAGGATCCCAGATTGAGCAGGTCCTGAGCAGGAGAAACAAAAACAAATCATTTTGAGCCTCAAAAACTTTATCTTCAGATAAATCAGTCACTTGTGTACTAACGGAGAAAAATATATTTAAAGGTTCTTACAGCACAGGAGGCTATTCAGCCCATCCTGCCTGCGTGCTAACTCTTTTCTCTGGTTTTCTCACCCACGCTAACCATCACAACTGACAATAATTCACATCATCCAAACTGCTCATTTAAACAGAATGTATACTTTGATTTCCTGACTTTAATGTAATGACATTTTGCAGCACCAAAACAGGCCATTCAGCCCCACAAGCTGGTATTTATGTTCCACCCAAGTCTCCTTCCACTCAATTTTCATCTCACCCGATCACCATATCCTTCTATTCCTGTCTCCCTAGTGTTTATCCAGCTTTCCTTTAAATACATCAATGCTGCTCATGTCAACCACTCGCTGTGGTTTTGTTCTTATACGAACAGGAGACATTCAGTTCTATCTCCATATTCCAGTCTAGGTAGTTAGCTAATAAACAAATCTTACTAACAGAACACATCCAGCGATCAATATTAGACAGAGTATCTCGACAGCCCAGTCACTCGAGGGTACCCAGAATTCAGTACATTAACCTCGATTAGATCACGTCATTGGTGCTAATGTCATTATTCTCCACATTTGTTTGCTGCTTAATGGCTATCATTTTGGTAAGCTTTCCCTCAACGGACACGAGGGAACTCACTGACCCGCAGCAAACTCCTCGATGGTCATGAGTGGGAACCGGATCAGCGTTATGGCTTTTCCCAATACTTTCTGTTTGCTCCCAGCGGTAACTGGCAGCTGCTGCCTCTGGCATTCTGCCTCTGCCCAGCGGACCACTCCAGTGAAGAGGCGAATCTCCCGGATACTCAGGGTGTCTCGTTCCAGCACGGCACACAGTGTATCTGTACGCAGAGGGAACACAGCTTGTTAAAGGCCTGAAAGCATTTTCAATTATTTGGCAAGTGATGCATCAAAGAAAGTCTTGCAATTATAAAGCACTTTTCATGACCACAGGACATCAAAAGACAATTTATAGCCAATTAAGAACTTTTCCTTTTAAAATGTAGTCACTGGTGTAATATAGGGTATCCCACAAACTTCCTCAACACTCGCCCTCCGACAGGGCGACAAGGGGAGGGAGGAAAGCGTAAATGTGTCAAGCTGAATTAGATCCAACTATTTTCAGCTGACAGCCTGTCCTGTTCACTTGTGCCTTCTGTCTCTCTCTCCATACCTCGAACTGTGAAGGAAGGATCCAGCTGTTGATTCTAACAGCTGCACTTACAGCTCCGACTGTCAGTCCCACACTCTACACTGTTAGAATTTTTGGGGGCGCACAAGATTACGTGCCCAATTTATCAATCGGATTGCAACTCCATACTGGAATAATTTAAATACAACTGATCCAAATTATCACAACAACAGCTTAGATTCTCACCTAGATCGACATCAGTGAAGCCCTCAGCACTAATCGCGTCTATGGTGTTTTTGTCGATGGTGTCCAAGCAGAGACTGGCAAGCTGAGGCTCATCAAACAAACGCGCCTAAAAACATTTTAATAAAAAGCGTAAATCACAGAGAAAGGAAACGACCGAGCAAAACTAACAACAGCTGCAACCATACATCACAAAATAAATACTGGATGGAAACTCTTAACTGCTAGAGATTCAGACTCACTCAATACTGGCAGGGGGAGAACAGGGAACCCAGGATGGGTACGGGTGCAGTGCTAAACGTAAAACCGAGGGCACACAGGAAGGTGTGGGGGGAGGGGGCATGTGGGTGGTGCAGGACACTAACTCAAGAGGCAATTATTCAGCCTTCAACACGAGCAGCTCAGCTGTTGGCCTGTGGCAATATATAGAATAGAATCCCTACAGTGCAGAAGGAGGCCATTCAGCCCATCGAACCTGCACTGACAACAATCCCACACAGGGCCTATCCCGGTAACCTCACATATACCCTACTAATCTCCCTGACATCCCCCTGACACTAAGGGGCAATTTAGCATCGCCAATCGACCTCATTTGCACACTTTTGGACTGTGGGAGGAAACCTGAGCACCCGGAGGAAACCCGCGCAGACACGGGGAGAACTTGCAGACTCCACACAGACAGTGACCCAAGCCGGGAATTGAACCTGGGTCCCTGGCACTGTGACGCAGCAGTGCTAACCACTGTGCTGCCCCTTGCTAAAGGCCTGAAAGGATTTTCAATTATTGGCCAAGATTGGTTAAATTCTCAACCTTGTTCAGATTTGCAGCATTGGACAGGGAGCAGGAACCCTGGCTTTGCTTCCCTCTATCTTGTTCGGTTCTTGGTGTCTAAAGGATGATTTTAATCTATCTTGCATACAGATCCACACGTGGGCGCTCAGCCAGCACTGTAAATAATCACCTGTGTAAGCAACATGAAGGCATTGTCAGCTCGCAGGTGCTTGGTGAGGAACTCCACACAATGGGCCTCCAGGGCAGGCACTGCGTATTTTTTGGCTGTGTACAGAGTCGTCATCACAGTCTCAGGACCAATTTGTACCTCATCCGAGTACAGAAACCTAAGAGCAATATAGATTTGGAGAGAATGAGAACTGGCCCATGTTCTTAAAAATATAAAGTGAAGGAGAATAACCTTTAATTCTCCTAAAACACAAGACCCATTTCTCAACACTGATCTATATAGTGACACATATACTATAGAATCCATACCATAATCGCAAGTACTTATGCATAGAGATAACTTGCATTTCACAGAAACTAAATATAGAAAATAGGAGTAGCTATTTGACTCTTTGAGCCTTCTCTGCCATTCATTATGAAGTTTAACAACACCAGGTTAAAGTCCAACAGGTTTATTTGGTAGCAAAAGCCGCACAAGCTTTCCTTCTTGCATCTTTGTAGAAACTTGATGTCTGTGCTTTTGCCACCAAATAAACCTGTTGGACTTTAACCTGGTGTTGTTAAACTTCTTATTGTGTTTACCCCAGTCCAACGCCGGCATCTCCACATCATTCATTATCAACTCAGTAACCTGTTCCCACTTGCCTCCCCACAACCTTTGACCCCTTTAGCCCCAAGAGCTATATTTAACTTCTTGAAAAAACACAATGTTTTGGCCTCAACTGCTTTCTATGGCAGAGAATTCCATTGGCTCACCACTCTCTGTAACTAGTGGAACGCCATAGGGTCACAATTATTTACAATATATATTAACGACTTAGGTGAGGAAGTGAACGTACTATTGCCAAGTGTGTGGGTGACACAAAAACAGATGGAAAGGCAAGTGGTGAGGATGACACAGAGGATACAGAAGGATATAGATAAGTTAGGTGAGTGGGCAAAAACTTGGCAGATGGAACATCATGTGGGAAAATGTGAAGTTACGCACTTTCGTAGGAAGAATAAAGGAGCTGAACATTATTTAAAACGGAGAATGCTGCAGTTTTCTGCAGTCTGAGGGATTTGGGGGCCCTCGTGCATAAATCACAAGGGCAGCATGCAAGTTCAGCATCGTGAAGGCATATGCAATGTCGACCTTCATCTTGCTAAAACTATACAAGGCACTCACCTTGAATACTGTGAACAGTTTTGGTCCCCTTATCTAAGAGGAGATATACTGGCGTTGGAGGCAGTCCAGAGAAGGTTCCAGAGGTCGATCCCAGGTTTGGAGGGACTTTATTTTAATGAGGCGATGTTAAGTAGGTTGGGTCGGTATTCATTGGAAGCGATCTTATTGAGATATATATTATTTTCAGGGGCTTAACAGGGTAGATGCAGAGAGGCTGTTCCCCTGTGAGAATGTCTCCAGTAATCAGTATTCTGTAACTTGATTTTGTGTCGCTGTGCACTGTTTGAGAGCACATTTCCACTCCATCTGACAAAGGAGCAGCGCTCCGAAAGCTTATGGTATTTGCTACCAAATAAACCTGTTGGACTTTAACCTGGTGTTGTGAGACTTCTTCCTGTGTTCACCCCAGTCCAACGCCGGCATCTCCACAGAATGTCTCCAACCAGAGGGTACATGGATGGGAGTGCCAGAGGCCACGGCATACTTGCATCCCACTCACGGCACACTATTTGAAAACCACTTCACTGGAGTGTCAGCCTGGACTGTGTACTCAGGTCTCTGGAGTGGGATTTGAGTGTACATCACATTCCCTAACCACTCACACTAACATCCCTTTGTCTTCTGCTTTCAATATCAGGATCCACTCTCTTCCCTTTCAGTGTTTCCCCTGATCTTACTCTCGTGCCTGGCTATGATCATCGGTTTTGCACTGGGATCCTCATTTACACTCCCCCCACCCTTAGTGTAAATCTTTTCTGATTTTCTTTGCTCTGACAAAGGATTATATAGACTCAAAATGTTGTTTCTCTCTCCACAGATGCTGACAGACCGGAGATTTTCCAGCATTTTCTGTTTTTGTAACTCACTAAAGATCTCTCTCACTTTGCAATCTGTCAACCTTTAATGATCTCCAAAAGATGATTAGAAAATCTGAAGGCCCAAATTTTGGTATTTTATTTAAAAAGGATAGGCAAGCATCAGGTCAATGACATTTTACTCATCTTCCTCCATTGTTCCCATATTCAGAATCCAACATGGGGGTTGCCAACTTTAGCTGTAGTGGAGTTATTGTCACATGATTCCCTGTATCTACTCCACCCTCACACCTGCCATTGGCCAACCAACATAACCATCCTTGCGATAGGCCTCCATTCCAGCCAATTGGAATCCAAACATTCTTACCCAGCTGGATGACATTTGACCAGTCAATGGGAGTGATACACCACAGGAGGCGGCCTTTCAGCTCATCATACCTGCAAGAGCTTTCTAATTAGTCCTATTTCACCATTCTTTCTCCATAGCGCTGCAAATTCTTGCTTCACGCTTACCCAATTTTCTACAATGAACAAGTTTTGCAGATTAACCCTGAATTCTTAAAGACTATAGGAAACCCAAGGGCTTGGCAGCCCTGTCTAAATCTTTTTCTTTGACCTTGAGTCATGTCCCTTCCTCTATGTTTTTACTCAATTCCATGTATAGCCTTGGGGAATTTTACCACTGAAAAGAACACAATTAAGGCAGAATGACAGTGCCTGCTAAAAATAGTGAGTCAGCTCAGTCCTAAATGGTTTCTATAGCTCCAAAGATTTAAAAAACTAAAATCTGTCTCTGCAGAAGCAGCAGCCTGGTTCAACACAATAATAATTCAGACCTTAACATTGCAAAGCAGTGAAGGGCAGTTCAAGCACCACAAATCTGCTGCATTTTACTGTAACACCCAGTCTGGGAATAACACTCCTGGATACAGTTCAATTGCAATAATAAATTGACTAGATTTAGCCATTTAAGAAATCTGACCAATGGTGGGACAACATCAGCTATAAAGAGGCTTTTCCAGTTGCATTTGATTTACACTGACACAGTCGCTGTCTTAGCGACATTTCTTTGACTAACATTCACTCATTGATAAATAAATAGAGGGAATATAGTCAGGACTGCAGGAGCACTCATTATTATTAAATAAAATTTAAAGAAGTTAAGTTGAGAAAAGCAACACTAACCAGTAACCCTGGGCAAAGGCCGGCATGGAATCGGTGCAGCTCCAGCTCCGATTTAAATGCAAGGAGGAGTTGGAGGAAAGCTGAGTGACAGCGTGATTGGAAAAAACAGCTGCTTTTTTTTTTATAAACTCTCTGCGCTGACTCAGTCTCAATGCATGGTTGACATTTCTACCATTTAATCATACATTCTAACAATTAATGAACACAAGTACCAGCAGTACTACTAAAGAGAATTCCTAGTATTGTAAATATTACTTGCATTGAAGCAACCTGTTTATATTAGTGATAATCCCACACTATTAATAAAGACTAACGCTGGAGGGGCTATTTATTAATAATAAACAACTAGCAGGAACTATTAACAACAAATAATTAGCAGGGGCTATCAATTAATTACTGGCATAGAAACACGGAAAATAGATAAAATAGGCCATTCAGCCCTTCACGATCACGGCTGATCAACCAAATCCATGACCTGTTCCATCTTTCCATACATATCCTTTGATCCTTCTGGCCCCAAGAGCATATACCTCATTCCTTCTTGAAATTATAAAATGTTAATTCCAGAGTTCATCATCTCTGGGTGCAGCGATTTCTCCTCATCTCAGTCCTAAATAGTTTACCCTGTATTGCTGCACTCCCTTCTTCTGCCAAGACCAAAACTGCACACAATATTCCAGGTATGGTCTCACCAAGGCCCTTTATTATTGCAGCAAGCCATCCCTGCTCCTGTACTCAAATCCTCTCACTATGAAGGGCAACATACCATTTACCTTCTTCACAGCCTGCTTATTTTCAGCGACTGATATACAAGCACACCCAGCCCTCATTGCACCTTATCCTCACCCAGGCAATAATCTGCCTTCCTGTTTTTGCTACCAAAATGGATAACCTCAGTGATCCAAATTACACAGCATCTGCCGTGCATTTCCCCACTCACTCAATTCGTCCAAATCACACTGAAGCATCTCTGCATCCTTCTCACAGCTCACCCTCCCACCCAACTTTGCGTCACCTGCAAATTTGGAGATATTACATTTAAACCCACTATGCAAAATGGGAGGTAGAGAGAAAACATGGAACTATAGACCAGTAAGTCTGATGTCAGTCATGGAGAAAATGCTAGAGTCCATTATAATAGCTCTAATAGCAGAGCACTTGGAAAACAGTGGCAGAATTGGACATAAGTCAGCATGGACCCCCCCGCGCATCTGAATCATTAACGTACATTGTGAATAGTTGGGATCCCAGCACTGATCCCTGCGGTACCTCACTAGTCACTGCCTGCCATTTGGGGAAAGACACATTTATTCCCACTCTTTGCTTCCTGTCGGCCAACCAGTTTTTATCCATCTCAATACACTAACACCAATCCCATGTGCTTTAATTTTACATGCTAATCTTTTATGTGGGACTTTGTCAAAAGCCTTTTGAAAGTCCAAATAAACCACATTCACTGGCTCCCCCCTCATCAACTCTCCTAGTTACAGTAGATTCTAGTAGATAGGAGTTCTAGTAGCTTTTCAAGCACAATTTCCCTTCTGTAAATCCATGCTGACTCTGTCTTGTTACCTCTGTTTTCCAAGTAAGCTGCTATAAAATCTTTGATAATGAACTCTAGAATTTACCCTACTGCCAATGTCAGGCTGATTGGTCTCTCTCGATCTCATTTTTATTCTCATAAATAACTAGCCAGGGCTCTTTGAACATAAGAACTAGGAGCAGGAGTAGGCTATCCAGCCCCTCGCACCAGCTCCGCCATTCAATAAGATCATGGCTGATCTTTTCATGGACTCGGCTCCACTTACCCGCTCACTCACCATAACCCTTAATTCCTTTACTGTTCAAAAATTTATCTATCCTTGCCTTAAAAACATTCAATGAGGTAGCCTCAACTGCTTCACTGGGCAGGGAATTCCACAGATTCACAACCCTTTGTGTGAAGAAGTTCCTCCTCAACTCAGTCCTAAATCTGCTCCCCCTTATTTTGAGGCCATGCCCCCTAGTTCTCGTTTCACCCGCCAGTGGAAACAACTTGCCTGCTTCTATCTTATCTATTCCCTTCATAATCTTATATGTTTCTATAAGATCTTCCCTCATTCTTCTGAATTCCAATCAGTATAGCCCCAGTCTACTCAGTCTCTCCTCATAAGCCAGCCCTCTCAACTCCGGAATCAACCTAGTGAATCTCCTCTGCAGCCCCTCCAGTGCCAGTATATCCTTTCTCAAGTAAGGAGACCAAAACTGTACACAGTACTCCAGATGTGGCCTCACCAGCACCTTATACAACTTCAACATAACCTTGCTGTTTTTAAACTCCATCCCTCTAGCAATGAAGGACAAAATTCCATTTGCCTTCTTAATTACCTGCTGTACCTGCAAACCAACTCCTCGAGATTCCTGCACAAGGACATCCAGGTCCCTCTGCACAGCAGCATGCTTCAATATTTTACCATTTAAATAATAGTCCATTTTGCTGTTATTCCTACCAAAATGGATGACCTCACATTTACCAACATTGTACTCCATCTGCCAGGCCCTCGCCCATTCACTTAGACTATCTATATCCCTTTGCAGACTTTCAGCATCCTCTGCGCACTTTGCTCTTCCACCCATCTTAGTGTCATCTGCGAATTTTGACACACTACACTTGGTCCCCAACTCCAAATCATCTATGGAAATCGTAAACAATTGCAGTCCCAACACTGATCCCTGAGGCACACCACTAGTCACTGATCGCCAACCAGAAAAACACCCATTGACCCCCACTCTTTGCTTTCTGTTAGTTAACCAATCCTCTATCCATGCTAATACATTACCCGGAACACTGTGCACCTTTATCTTATGTAGCAGTGTTTGGTGCGAGATGTCTCACTATTCTTCCTTGATGATAGATTCAAGAATTTTCCCTACTACAGAAGTTGAGCTAACCGGCCTACAGCTACCTGCCTTTTCATAGAATCATAGTACAGAAGGAGGCCATTTGGCCCATCAAGTCTGTACCGACCACAGTCTCACCCAGGCCCTATTCCCACAACATCACGCATTTACCCTGGCAATCCTCCTGACACTAGGGTTAGTATAGCATAGCCAATCAACCTGAGGGAGTATGTTCAGAGTCAACTATGTAGGAATAAATGAGACCTGGGTGTCCTCATACATCAGTCACTGAAAGTAAGCGCACAGGTACAGAAGGCAGTAAAGGCGGCAAATGGTATGTTGATCTTCACAGCGAGGGGATTTGACTATAGGGATTGGGATGTCCCACATCTTTGGACAGTGGGACGAAACTGGAGCACCCGGAGGAAACCCTCACAGACACAGGGAGAATGTGCAAACTCCACACAGACAGTGACCGAGACGGGAATGGAACCCGGGTCCCTGAAGCAGCAGTGCTAACCCCTGTGCCACCGTGCTTTTGTCTCCCTATTTTTTAAACAATGGCGTCACATTTGCTGCTTTCCAATCTGCAGGAACCATCCCAGAGTCCAGCGAAGTTTGGTAAATTATCACTGGTGCATTTGCTATTTCTCCCACCGTCTCTTTTAGTGCCTGGGATGCATTCCATCAGGACCAGGAGACTTGTCCACCCTGTAATGCCCAACATTACCTCTTTCCTGATAATGATAATTAAAAATAAATAACCAGCCAGGGCTCCTTATAAATAACCAGCGGGAATATTCCTCACAAACACAGCAGCTTTCACCCTGAAGCCCGGCCTAGGCCGCAGCCCGGGGCTGGAGTGGCGCCGCTCTCCGCCTCTCACCTCAGCAGCGCCAGGAAGGCGGCGGGCTCCACATCGGGCAGCTCGATCTCGGCCGAGCTGGTGGCCATGCCGCCGTTGAACATGGCGTCGAAGACGGCGCTGCCGACGGCCAGCACGAAGCGGTGAGCGGGGAGGCGCCGCGCCCCGCGGCCTTTCCCCACGGCGAAGTGGACATCGCTCAGCAGCTCGTTGTTGAACATGAAGGAGAAGCGCTCCCGCACCGAGCGCTGCGCCGCCTGCCAGTTATACAGAGGCGGCGGCTGCGGAGCGGGAGCCCGGGGCCCAGCGGCTGGAGCCGGATCCACCACCGCCCGAGCCACACTCTGCCCCGGATCCGCTCCCGGCGCCAGCCCGGGGCCTCCTGTCCCCGGCGCGCCGGCCGCCGACTCCGCAGCCTCGGCCATTTTAACAGCGCAGCCTGGGGAGGGGCCGGGACCAGGGAGCGGCCCGGGGAGGAGCCCCCAACCCCACCCCCTCCCCACCCCCTGCACCACCCCTCCCCATCCCCTGCCCCCCCCCACCCCCCCTCTCTGCCCCCCCCTCTCTGCCCCCCCACCCCCCCTGCCCCCCGCCCCCCTCTGCCCCCCCACCCCCCCTCTGCCCCCCACCCCTCTGCCCCCCCACCCACCCCCTCTGCCCCCCCACCCCCCCTCTGCCCCCTGCCCCCCCACCCCCCTCTGCCCCCCTCTGCCCCCTCCCCCCCCTCCCCCCCCTCTGCCCCCTCCCCCCCTCTGCCCCCCCGCCCCCTCCCCCCTCTGCCCCCCCAACCCCCCTCTGCCCCCCCAACCCCCCTCTGCCCCCCCAACCCCCCTCTGCCCCCCCAACCCCCCTCTGCCCCCCCACACCCCCTCTGCTCGCCCCACAACCCCTCTGCTCCCCCACCCCCCCTCTCTGCCCCCTCCCCTCGGCCCCCTCTCCCCGGCCCCCTCTCCCCACTCCCCCCCGCCCCCTCCCCACCCTCTGCACCCCCTCCCCACCCGTCTCCCCCCGTCTCTCCCCCCCTCCCTCCCGTCTCTCCCCCCCTCCCTCCCGTCTCTCCCCCCCTCCCTCCCGTCTCTCCCCTCCTCCCTCCCGTCTCTCCCCCCCTCCCTCCCGTCTCTCCCCCCCTCCCTCCCGTCTCTCCCCCCCTCCCTCCCGTCTCTCCCCCCCCTCCCTCCCGTCTCTCCCCCCCCCTCCCTCCCGTCTCTCCCCCCCCCTCCCTCCCGTCTCTCCCCCCCTCCCTCCCGTCTCTCCCCCCCCTCCCTCCCGTCTCTCCCCCCCCTCCCTCCCGTCTCTCCCCCCCCTCCCTCCCGTCTCTCCCCCCCTCCCTCCCGTCTCTCCCCCCGTCTCTCCCCCCGTCTCTCCCCCTCCCGTCTCTCCCCCCCCTCCCTCCCTCCCGTCTCTCCCCCCCTCCCTCCCGTCTCTCCCCCCCTCCTCCCCGTCTCTCCCCCCCTCCCTCCCGTCTCTCCCCCCCTCCCTCCCGTCTCTCCCCCCCCTCCCTCCCGTCTCTCCCCCCCCCTCCCTCCCGTCTCTCCCCCCCCCTCCCTCCCGTCTCTCCCCCCCCCTCCCTCCCGTCTCTCCCCCCCCCTCCCTCCCGTCTCTCCCCCCCCTCCCTCCCGTCTCTCCCCCCCTCCCCTCCCGTCTCCCCTCTCCCCCTCCCTCCCTCCCCCCCCCTCCCCTCCCGTCTCTCCCCCCCCTCCCTCCCGTCTCTCCCCCCCTCCCTCCCGTCTCTCCCCCCCCTCCCTCCCGTCTCTCCCCCCCTCCCTCCCGTCTCTCCCCCCCCCTCCCGTCTCTCTTTCCCCCCCCTCCCGTCTCTCTTTCCCCCCCCTCCCGTCTCTCTTTCCCCCCCCTCCCGTCTCTCTTTCCCCCCCCTCCCGTCTCTCTTTCCCCCCCCTCCCGTCTCTCTTTCCCCCCCTCCGTCCTCCTCTCTCCCCCCCCTCCCGTCTCTCTCCCCCCCCTCCCGTCTCTCTCCCCCCCCTCCCACCCCTCCCCCCCCCTCCCACCCCTCCCCCTCCCTCCCCCCCCTCCCCCCTCCCTCCCCCCTCCCTCCCCTCATCCCCCCTCCCTCCCCCTCATCTCCCCCCTCCCTCCCCCTCATCTCCCCCCTCCCTCCCCCTCATCTCCCCCCTCCCTCCCCCTCATCTCCCCCCTCCCTCCCCCTCATCTCCCCCCTCCCTCCCCCTCATCTCCCCCCTCCCTCCCCTCATCTCCCCCCTCCCTCCCCCTCATCTCCCCCCTCCCTCCCCCTCATCTCCCCCCTCCCTCCCCCTCATCTCCCCCCGCCCTCCCCCTCATCTCCCCCCGCCCTCCCCCTCATCTCCCCCCGCCCTCCCCCTCATCTCCCCCTCCCTCCCCCTCATCTCCCCCCCCTCCCTCATCTCCCCCCTCCCTCATCTCCCCCCTCCCTCCCCCTCATCTCCCCCCTCCCTCCCCCTCATCTCCCCCCTCCCTCCCCCTCATCTCCCCCCTCCCTCCCCCTCATCTCCCCCCTCCCTCCCCCTCATCTCCCCCCTCCCTCCCCCTCATCTCCCCCCTCCCTCCCCCTCATCTCCCCCCTCCCTCCCCCTCATCTCCCCCCTCCCTCCCCCTCATCTCCCCCCTCCCTCCCCCTCATCTCCCCCCTCCCTCCCCCTCATCTCCCCCCTCCCTCCCCCTCATCTCCCCCTCATCTACCCCCTCCATCCCCCTCCCCCTCATCTCCCCCCTCCCTCCCCCTCATCTCCCCCCTCCCTCCCCCTCATCTCCCCCCTCCCTCCCCCTCATCTCCCCCTCCCTCCCCCTCATCTCCCCCCTCCCTCCCCCTCATCTCCTCCCTCCCTCCCCCTCATCTCCCCCCTACCGAAGGGAGAGGAGCCCAAGGTCGTGATGCATATAGGTACTGCTGACATAGGTAGGAAGAGGGAAGGGGTCATGAAAAGAGAATATAGGGAGTTGGGTAGACAGCTGAGAAAGAGGAATGCAAAGGTAGTAATCTCGGGATTGCTGCCTGTGCCGCGGGAGAGTGAGAACAGGAATCGGTGGAGAATTAATGCGTGGCTGAGGGACTGGAGCAAGGGACAAGGATTTGGGTACTTGGATCATTGGGACCTCTTTAGGGGCAGGTGTGACCTGTTTAAAAAAGACGGGTGGCACTTGAATCCCAGGGGGACCAATATCCTGGCGGGAAGGTTGGCTAAGGCTACTGGTGAGACTTTAAACTAGAAAGGTTGGGGGGAGGGAATCGAAATGAGGGGACTGAGAGCGAGGAGGTTAGCTCGCAAATAGATAAGGAATGTAGACAGGGTAAGAGGGAGGTTAGACGAGTGAGGGAGAAGGGAAGTGCTCAGGCTGAAGGTCTGAGATGTGT